>NC_051181.1:153812745-154027745 GCF_013339695.2 Rhipicephalus sanguineus | reverse complement strand
GTTGCATCACGCCGCGACCAGTGATTCACCACAACAAGCTTTTAGCCGGTGGCGTGTGGAAAGATGGTAGAGAAAGTCGAACAGAAAAAGGCATCACGTTAATTTGAAACCTTGTTCGCTGATGAGACGCATTTGTCTAAACAAAGGGTTCCGTGAACGTTGTTGATCTACTCGACAGCCCAGCGAGATTTCCGGTGCAGGAGTCATTAACCTCACGTTCTCTACAAGTGCTTGAACGTGTCGCTGCGCACAAGTTAACAAGCGATGGCACTAGCCATAATTGCAGCTAAGGCCAACCTTGTTTCTCAAACATGTGTTTGTTTGCATGTTTCTTGAAATAATGTAGGTATTTGTCAATGGACACGATTATTATTTTTTTTTGAAAAATCACGTCCGCTATTGTGATAGCTTAAACAATCGCACTCTTGCACACAGACTCGTAGACATTTATATTTAATATAAAGAAAGCACGTTGAAAAAAAAGGTGTATTGTGTCGTTGTTGTTTTCCGGCAGCGACAAGCGTTTTTAGCAATGCTATATGCATGATCGAAATTCATGGAAGTGCAATTTTCCGTCTTGTGTGGCGACAGGATTTAACATGTAAATATAACATGTCCTTAATGCATTGAAACTCTATAAAATGCGTGCTTTGTTCGATATATCTGAAACATTCATAAGTGCGTTACACCACTGATTGTACAAGAGTACAATGCAGGGATTGTCCAGCCCCCACGTGGCTCATGCAGTTAAACGTTTCAAAATGTAAGTTTATGCACGTGTCCCGTAAGAAATCTAATCTACACTTCCCATACACGATAAACAATACCGCTCTACAACAGGTGGAATCTTATAGGTATCTTGGCGTAGAAATAACAGATAATCTAAATTGGTCTAAGCACATCACGTCACTTTCTGCAAGCGTTTCTAGATCACTAGGTTTCATCAGACGATCACTCACATTTGCTTCGCCCACAGTTAAACTAATGGCATACGAAACTTTTATACGCACCAAACTTGAATACGCATCCCCTATCTGGAACCCCCATCAAGAGTACCTAATCGAGGCGTTGGAGGCAATACAAAATCGAGCTGCTCGTTTTATAACTTCCAAATATGATTCTACATTGAGCGTCACTAACATCAAGAGTTCGATTGGTCTAACCCCTTTGGCATCCCGTCGCAAAATAGCAAGTCTTTGCCTTTTCCATAAGCTGTATTATAACTTTCCTCATTTACGCGAGAGCCTAATCCTGCCGCCCATGAGATCATCACGACGTCTCTTTAATTGTCACAGTGTTCAACGCATTCATGGTTCAACTAACGCCTTCAACAAATCATTTCTACCGACTGCCATATCGGATTGGAATGTACTTCCTGACGGTATTGTTAATGAGGTAAACTGTGTGAAATTTAAAGATTTATTGTTACAGCACCACTGTCAGGAGGCCGAGTAGTAGCCCTGTTCTTTGCGCGTTTATACCTGCCTTCCCATTTTCATGTTATGTTTTTATTGTTTTTCTTGCTTTTTCCCCCTTACTGTATTTTTTTTCTTGTTTTTCCAACAGTATTTATGTCATGTGACCTTGTGACCCGTGGTTACCTATTGTTACCCCCCCTTATGTAATGCCCCATGAGGGGCCTTTAAGAGTAAATAAATTATGATGATGATGATGATGATGATGATGTATGCGGCCGTGGAGGACGCCACATGTGTTCTTCTTTTGTGTTCCTCTTTTTAGTTTTTTCTAACATAGAGTTTCTTACCATCTACTTAATTAAAAAAACAAGTTTTCAATGCACTGTGCAACAGAACCATAATAAGGCGTGGAAACAAAAAAGGAAGATGCGGCTGGAAAGAGCGCATAATATCAACTGTTTTATTGTTTTTCCATAGGGGCCAGGAAGCTAATAAACAGGAAAGATACAACTGCGCCACCTAGAGTCAAATATTATTGGCATCATTAACACATGCATACCTTGTTCGTAAGCGCTTACATCCAAGCTTGGTGTGTGTCAGATGATTCATGAAAATGGGCGATTATCCCGTGCCTGAAAGCTTAGTATACTCGACACGAACCACCCTTGTCAGGATGTGCACAAATATATAAGACCGTGACCGTGACAAAAATCACGCTCATGCTCTTTCCTGTCGCATCTTCCTTTTTCGTTTTCACACCTTCTGGGGGCTCTGTTGCGTAGCGCACTTAAAATTTCAGCATGAACCAACTTGATTACCAAAAAATACTTACTCAAAAATTGGGGGACCCTTAAGCTTCGCCTTTAAGAGTTGAACGCGATAGCGAAATCCAGCCCCCAGTGCGCACTTCAACCTTTAAGTGCTTATTAATGTGTATTGTTACACACACACCGCACGCACGCGCGCGAATTGTACAGGCTTTCGATCTAAAGCGAGAGTCGCATGGCCTCCAAGATACACGCCGCGCGCCCTCCCTCTCGGATGCCATGAAAAGTCGAGACATATTTCTCACAATGCCTCACAGATGGCAGCACATTATCTAGCGTTTGCTGCGTTGGCTTGATATGTTTTCCGCTAGATAAACATAGTTGTCCATTTTCAGAGCTGTTTGAAAGTTCGTGTGTGTATTTAGCGGCGATGGCTGCACTATCCCGGCCTTTTTCGACGTAGTTTGATGGCCTCGCGATTGCGCCTACAAATCGCCGTATGGGCTCGTTTTCGTCGTGACACATGCCGAACAAAATGCGTTGAGACTCCTTTGAGTACATGACACTTATGTAGTGTTTTTTCCCGAAGCAGCTGCAAGTAACATCGTGGCTTTGTGGTAAGACACCTGCTTGCCACGCGAACGGCCCGGGTTCGATCCTCATTGGGACCAAAGATTTTATCGTTTATTTTATTTGCTACTTTCTCGATTTTTCGCTCACGGATGATTTTTCGCTCACAACCAACGGTGCCGACGCCGACACCGGAATTTCTGCGACACGAGCTCTCTAACGCTATCGTGTTAAAAAACAGAATCGTTGTTGTGACCCACCTCACAGGAACACGACTCTCGCCCACCCAAATCCGTTCACGTGGCATCACCCGCAGCAGGGGAGCATATTGTCCAACGAACTATACACCGCAGAGAATGGATACTGAAATACTAGGCGCTTTTAGCTGACCGATTCTGCGGTCCGTTCCCCGTTCCGCTCAAACGCTCAACGTTACCGGAGCGCAACGCGCGTTTTTGGTTTTAGCCAAGCGTCTTTCGGTCAAGGCAAGCGCGACGCCACCTGTGCATGAAAGTCACAAGTACGTTGAAAATGGAAATAAAAATTGTACTTGTCTTGAAGCAAGAAAGGAAATTCTGTTTTAAAACAGAGTGAATTGACTTATCTTCTATTTACGGTGGTTCTTGACGCATCAGCCTTTTTATTTTTTTGTCACCTTGGCTTAGCGCTGGACTACAATGTAAGCTACAATTATCCAATCTTATGTGCATGGTGTCTCCATGCTCTTAGGTGTACATTGTGCCCGCCCAAGTTCCGCTGTGTTCTCCTGTACCCTTTGTGTATAGCGAGTACTCGTAGACTGAAGGCTGCATTGCTCATACCGGATACAATCCACACAGCCCAAAGGGTAGCTTTGTTCGGAGTAGAGGCACTATGCATAATACTTCGTGCAACTACAGTTCTTATTTAACGACAGCATCTTGTGTGACTTATTGCGTTAATTACACTGAGCAGTACGATTATAAACTCTTGAACCCATTTTGTTAACTGCTGAGATACAGCAGGCCCGTCATTCTCTGCCTGAAGTGCACATGCATCCAGGTAGAAGGGTATTCCATTTCGTTAAAAACTGAGCAGCTGCTTATGTTACAGAAATGAATATTTACATTCGAAGGTATTGGATTAATAATGCTGGAAAAGGCTCATTTTCCGCTCCAAAGCGGTGTTTTACCTGCTCCAAAAGTTGGACTTAATTTGCTTCGATCAATGACATCACTGAAAGTGGGAGTGAACCCGGAGATGCAAAGGTGTTGTTTTCTTTATTGTGAACAAGGGTACAGATACGGTGACGGTGCGGCAAAAATGCCTGGACATCATCTGGCTCTTGCACAGTGGTTTCATCTTGTCTGTTGTCCATCGGCACTGCAGTGTCACCACTCCCTTGGACTGGTGGCTCAGGTTCCTCATCTCCAGTCATTTCCAAGAGGAGTGATGCCGGTGACTGGTTTTCTGCAGCAAAATAGAGGGCAATGCAGTGAAATTTAAAAAAAAGTTCTTACCCAGCAGAACACTATTGCAAATAAGCGATGAAATCTCGCAATGAGGAAATCACTTCCGGTACAACATACTTCTCGTCCTGTGTGGAGCTGGTGTGAAAATTTAGGTTGCGCATAACGCATTAAGCTGATATTGAGTTTGACAAACATTGAGAAAAGCAAGTGAGAATGAACAATGTCTACGCACTTGCTCGTCCCCCTTTCTCACGGCGCTTCAAAAACCATAAATTTAGATTGAGTGCTTTCGACTCTCTGAACACTGCTACGAACAGGCACCACGAAATGGGAAGCAAAACGTAATGCTCACATAACCCACAGCCATGAGAATGCAGCCAGCACTACAACACTGAAAAAGATTTATGAGAACAACACAACGTTAGCAGTTTTTCGAAAGAATAGAACATCAACATGACATCACACATCGCCAAATTCTCTGGCGTCACTATGTTGTCCTATTACATCACGTCACATTACGAATTCATCAAATAACATCGTCCATTTACATTGCCTCTGTGATCGGTGCACCAATCACGAAGGCAATGCAACGCAATAACAGAGTCCTATCACCAAGTGCAGCAGAGAAAGGCCGGCGTTATAGTTGGTGAAAATTCTTCCGTTTCAGACCTAGCAATGCAAAGTATGAGTTAGCTCAGATGAGCTCACGCAGTATGGACGCTTACCCCCCTATTCAGAAGCGCTTGAACTTAGACACCGCTTTCAAGCAGCACAAACGCGTTTCAAACGCGCTGCCCTGGGACATAGCGTTCAGCGCGTTGCCTTGTGGCAAGTCAAACTAAAGAGCGTTTCTGAATAGGCGGGAGAGTGGCTGCGGCTAAAAGCTAAATTGTTACTATTGTACATGAAATCGCTTACTTGCGAAGGTATGCGGAGTCCTGTTGACGGAAGCACCAAAGAAGCAGCTCGAGACGCTCCTTTATGGCCCGAAGTGTCAGCTCTCGATGTATCGCTGCAACGACGCTTCGTAGAACGTCATCCCACATGCGCGGACATTCAAAGGGATTGGCCGCGACGACTTCTCGGAGAAGCCACAGATCCTCGTGTATCCTGAAGCGCCGTCATGTTTTGCGTGTTGGCCGAATAACCGCTGTTTTCCGAGCAGCGCGGACTCGCGACACAAGAGGCTGCCATTTTGGTTGTTTCTCCTCGTGTCACGTGATCCCTCGCTCGACGGTCCGGTCACACGCTCAGCGCCTGACCGTCTGGCGCATGCGCAGTGACGCCACCACCGACTGGCTGAGCGGAGCGGAAGGCGAAATACGGTCAGCTAAAAGCGCCTACTAAGAAAACGCGACATGTATTATTCACTTGTCGAAACCTTTCTGCTCGCCGATTCCGAGTTTCAGTCGAGTCTGGTTTTTCTTCACCGATGCGTCTAAAGAATATTCTTTTTCCAGGATTCGGCTGTCGAGGGTTTCTTCGGAATTACAAACGACTCAAGATAAAAAAAAATTGCGCCTCATGTGCCTCGTGGATACTTTGACATGCGACAGCAAGATGCGTCAATAAGGATGGCTGTATGGGCGTGTTGCTATGGCATTTTCTACCTCGCTGTGGTGCGGCAAAGGAGACGGAATCACGGAAAAGGCGCACAGTGTTGTGCGTCGTCGGAACTTCCTATTTTTCTGTGAGTCCGCGTCCTTCCCCGTGTTACAACTTACAAGCAAAGTGCGTTTCACAACGCATTCATTCCCTCTATCCGCGAAGCCACGCAGTCGCAACGTCAATGGCACGTGCCGTTATTAAAGCGACAGTGCTAGGCGAGTGCGAACTCCCTCAACATTCACGGTAGTTCTGGAAAAACTAAAGGATGGAAATAAACGTCTAATGAGATGGTGTGAGTATCGAGCCGAAAGTTCTGAAATATGAGTCGAAAGTAACCCCCATGTTTCTTGTAATTCTCTTTTCCTTTGAGGTCAAGAAGGGAGCCGACAGATGAATACACTGAGTGGGATAGGTTGAACGAACAGGAGAAAGCCTGTCTGAGGCACTTTCTCCTGTTAGTGCAATCTTGTTTTGTTTGAGTTATTAATGTACATTTTATTTTCTTGTGATTTTTAGATTTGTTCTTTTCTCACCTGGAATTCTTTGAGATTGCGTAGCAACATAGAGAACGCATCCAGCGTGTTTAAAAGCTACCAGTGCGCTGAAATATTAGAAAGCTTAATGCCGCTGGGAACCTTTGATGTTCCAGACACCGCACTTGGCGGCCTCGTGTTTCATCTTTCTTCAGATTCTCCTCGTGAAATATTCATGCTGTGCGGCTGGCCAACTGAAATCCTTTGGTGCGGTGTGACACAACGTCTGACGTCGTTCGAAGAAGAGGAGATGCATTGCTTATGCTTCGTCTTTCCGTATTCGTGATACTTACATTTCAGTGCATGAAATAGTAGGCAAGCTCTCCTCATATCCTGGTGACGCAGGAATGTTGCAGAGTGAGCGAGTAAAATATAATATGTCCTATACGTGTAGGAAGGTGTAAACTTTTATGGCGCTAGCAACTAGCGACATTATGTCTTTCAAGGAGCCCACCGGAATTCACCCCAGCCAGTTGAAAGTTCATAGTCGGCTCGAATGGAACAAAACCCCGAGAAAAAATAAAATCTCATATAAAAAGGAGTTAATGGTTCAATTTAAGAGTTGTACTCATACATAAGGTACCGGAGCATAAGTTTAGTTACGGCAATAGCGAATGAACTGCCATTATAATTAATAAAAATTATATGAAAAAGAGAGAGAGATACGAAGAGGAAAGGCAGGGAGGTTAACCAAGCTTTGGCTCGGTTGGCTATTCTACACTTAGGGTGAGGGAAGGGGGAATAATAGAAAGGAAAGGGTAAAGAAGAAAGAAGAAGAGTAAGAAAGAGATGGACGAAGAGTTAGCTCGAAATTACACAACACGAACTCGCGCTGTTAGTTCACAGGCGCTCGTGAAGTCCAGTGGTCCTCAAGAAGCACAAGGGGGCTTTCGTGGCCTTGCGCATATGCGAGACCGTAGGCCAAAGTCGTAAGATCTTCTTTTCTGTCAGTGGTCTTGAGTCCAGGTGACGGAGCTTGACTTCCATACTACGTCGTTGATTTTGGTATGATGGGCAGTGGCATAGAATGTGTTCCAGCGTCTCCTCGCAGGCGCAAATGTTGCATGACACACTGCTGGCCATTCACTTCATTGAAAGAGTATATAGACTGTTTTCTTGTGGATCGTTGTGGCACCTGGCGGAGGTGATCTCAACCACGGGCTTCTTTCGGCGTGGCCTCCGAGATCCTCTTCGGCAGCGCGACGTCGTGGAGCCAGAGTTGGCTGCGGATCCACGCAGAGGGAACCACAGCTCAAATCCTCGAGTGCGCTTAAATTAATCCAGGGAGTTCGTTGGAAAGCAGACTGTTTTCTTGTGGATTTGTGCCATCAAGATGGTAGAATGGAACATTAAGGTCGCTTTTTCTTTTTTTGCCTCTTTTCATTTCTTGAACCTGTCGACACTAATCAGACGAATATAATAAAACATAACAAGTTTCCTTTCGTTAGAGGTTCACACGTCTGATCTAGTAATTGCTAGTTATTCATGAACCAGTTATTGAAGCGACAACAAGAACGCAACAGCTACTACTAAACCAACAACAGCCTACAATAACAAAGCTTAGTAAATCACGGTGATGACATTCTCATCGCATTCATAATGGCATGAGCTTCACGATCGGTCCTATTAGCATAACATTCTTCAATTTCTCCCTAATGCTGCGTTTGTAGTGTCACGTGCGGAACTGATCTCGCCAATGCCTTATTACTTTAGTTTTATGATAGCCACAACAGAAAATATCATCCACATCGGAGGGATATGTCAATAGTACTTTTCGATAATGCGATCTCCCCTCTACCCCCTGCTTCCCTCGCAGCTATTACAACAAAGGAAACGAGCCAACCATCGCAATGCTTCAAAGGAGAAGGTGGCGTTAAAGCGTTCGAATTGCGTCTTAAACTTAGCTTCTCGAATAACCCCGAGGCCCTTTATGGAAACTGGATTCGCTTAGCAAAAAGCCCTTCGCTTCGTGGGATGCGTGCAAGGTTACAGCGTTTTACGTTTTACTGGAGGAGCGAAGGAAATTTGCATCACTGTTCACTCGACACGTTGATATGAGAACCACGCGTGGCCGTCCCTATAAACTCAATTTTATCGCTTCTCGATGGCAGCAGGGTAATGAAGATAAGCATTGAAATAGATGCCACGGAAAATCCGGGAACGTGCTTTGAATAACTGAGCTTTTCCTGCGCGCCTAATTAAACTTGCGACGAGATAGCGACTTCAAAGCAGACTTCTCATAAGTTCGGAAATTCTTGACGATGGAAATAACTGTGAGCGTAAAAGATGCTGCATCCACTAATTTGGAACACGCTAACGTACTGTTTCTTCAGTTTCTTTGATCCTGTGGTTTATAGCTGCTTAATTCGCATCTTAACGAGAATCCAAGTTTTGCTGTCATCCGTCATTTATTCTTGGGATGATAAATATCGCAAGGACGGGTGCAGATGTCGCGTTCTCACGTTCATAATGACCTGAAAGTGCTTAGAGACTCGTTTTTTTTTTAATTATAACCATTCCAAAAGGTTTCTTACTCCGTGATCATAATTATACAGTGTAAGAAAAATTGTGTTGGTAACCGTGATCATAAGTATATATGGTAATACCAATCATGTCGCTCGTTCGGTATGGAGGTTCTTGATCTAATCATGGTTACTTGATTGAAGGCAGCGTTGGGTTTAAATGGAAATATCATATGCACATTCTAATGAATGGTGCTGGCAGGAGAATCACATCACACATGCAACGGATGTGGCAGAACATTCACAGCGACGCGGCAGGCATTAAGTTAAGCGCGCACTGGGCGATTTATTTGCACATTTGTACATTAGCGTAATTGGACGCCTTCTGCGTGCAGGTGGTAAGCCTCTGGAACGCACACTAATTCGCGCAAATGAGCGATGAGTTACGAACCAGGTGATGCGGCTGCACTTGCGAAAGAACGTAACATAGCTTGGTTCTGCACGATAACACGTCCTCGAAAATAAACACACACTGTGTGCCGAAACGTATAGTTGTTGCGGGAACCCACGTCTAGTATATAATACCTTGCTTTACTTTACTGGAGAGGTAATAATGAGCACGCTAACATCAAAAAGCTCCACGAGGAAAACAGAATAAACTGAGTGCAATACAGCAAAGGCAGCACAATGATTAATTTCAATATAAAAACGCTGATGAAGGAACTTGTGGCAGAACGTATGTCGGTGTTCCTGGCAGTAACTTATTCAACCCGCAACGCATAACATAAAACAGCTGACAAATGGCAATATTTGCGCGTGCGGCCTGCGTTTTCGTAGACAGTGACGTGGAAAGCACTCATATATTGAAGGTAGTATAGGACGTGTGGTAGCGCCGCACGCATAGCACATTAGACACTAGCCCAGCGCGTGCGGTGTCCTAGGCATAAGGCAAAGGCCGAAAATGGGAGGGATCCCCAAAGGAACTGTATAAGCAAAACGAGGGCGACTTCTGCGAAAAAAACAGCAATATACGCCACAGGTGTATTCGATTCCATCCGATTATCTTCAAAAGAGTGGCTTGCTCGGCGAGTTGGTACTGCATCATCGTAGAAAGCCGCGCAAAAAAACGGGCACAAGGAAAGGACCGCACGTGCACAGCGCAAACTATCAAAGGGGTTTTATTGAAAAACACACATATATACACTCGTGCAATGTGCCACGTGGTCAAAATCTAACTAGCAATATACAACATTTCATTCTACGGTTAGCGCTCAGGAAATCTAGTTCAGTTGCATGCAACATGATCCATTTATTTTGCTGGTCATTGATCTTGCTGGCCGGCATTTATGAACGCTATGGACGCATGTTTACGAAGCGTAGCATACAAGATAGATAAGCTGTCTGACAAAACGCCCGTTCACTTTATCGACTATTACGCTGTTCTTCAGCTACGATCCAAGCACACTCTTGGTAGCGAACTCCTGTCGATTACTTCCAATTTTCTAACAGTCATCGCCTCTGTGTGCTTTCTTTTTTTTATCAGTGGAAGCTTACGAGGAAAGCTGAGAGAGAAAGTGAAGAGAAATTCACTGATTTTGGAAAATTCTACGGATGTGTCTTATTTTCTCGGTTCTCAAAGAACAGAATGCAGAGATCCTCTGACGTTCTTCGAATACCGCCCATGCAGCTGCCGCCTAGCGTTCGCCGCACACATCGACAACGTTGCCGTTCTTGCGCATGCAGTTGTGGAACGTTACGGCCGCGTTGCGCATTCCCGGGAATCCATGCATGCGGCAAACATTCGAGGCGGTGGCGTGTTTCTCTTAGTGGCCAGGCGCCGAGCTTGTTTTTCTAACCGTGCGCTGGTTTAACATGCTGCATCCCGCGAGAGAGAAAGGACTCCGACGACCTCAGAACGAACACGAGCGCGTTTTTGCGCACAGGAAGTACTTTAGCGGTTATTATGCTTACGATTCTGATTTTCTAAGTTCTGCTCCTTAGAAAACTGGTTCTAAGATAAGGGTCCGTGGACCACAGGTTGTCCGCAAAGCCACCTAGGGTTGGCCTTCAAAAAAAGCGTTTTTTTTTTTTGTTTGAGACACAGCCTGTGCCGTGACAACGACCCCTTCTGCTTTCTTTTGTATGTTTCATAGGAACAACATTGCATTGCGGCGGAGCTATGTTTCCTCTTCATGCGATGGCTGTAAAGCTGTTACAGTTCTCCACAGAATCCGTCCATCTGCTCCAGCTGTAGCCACACTTTTTCGGCAAAGGAAGTTTTTCAGGTCTTGCAACGGCATATCCACGCGAGCATGATTTTTTTCAGGCTTGGATACTCTAAAAGCAAGCACAGCTAGAAACAGGTTAAATGTGGCTGCAGACCGCACAGTCCATTGACAAGACGTCGAGATTGAATTGACGTGACCCTTGGCCATTTTAGCCGATGTTACAAGATGACCCAGTCCAGCTCGGCTACTAATCATTCGGCTATTAATCGCCGATTTTCATTGCAACCTGTCCCAGGCATGCGTTAGTGGAAATAAGCCTCGTCGCTTTGTAGCCTCCCGCCATCTGGTGCGCTTCGGAAGAAGATAGTTCGAAAACATCACGTGACCGGAACTGGAAAGCAATCACCGGAGATAGCATCATGACGGCACACTCATTTCCGCTACGCGGCGCCCATTTTCCGGGTGCGTTCGCGGAAGCACTTCTGGTATCGATCATAATTAGGGAGCATCGTTAGGACTCGTCGATCGTTGCGCTCCTAACGAGGTGAAAGCGGTGTCTCGGGTATCGTACTGGACTGTCAGGTTACAAGGAGCAAGAAGGAATAAAATTTAGGCACGAAATTCTAGCTCATGACAAGCGTGACATCCGTATCGCTTAATGTTTCAGCAAACACTTTGTGTATAATAAAACGCCGACAGTTGAGCCTAAGTAGAAGTTACAAACAGATTCGCAAAAATTTTTTATGGAAATTTCCTTTCAAACGTTTGGTTTAACGCATGTCACGGATTCAAAAGTGTAATCAGTTGAATGAAGAGAACGTCAGAATATCTTGCACAAATAAATAAATAAATAAATAAATAAATAAATAAATAAATAAATAAATAAATAAATAAATAAATAAATAAATAAATAAATAAATAAATAAATAAAAGGCGAAGTTACTACAACAACTGAATTCCATGCTTCGGGCCCACACACTTAGAAAAAATATATAGTCCTTGGACTGTGCAGCATGGCTTGCCATCTGCACATCCCGAAGAGTCAAAGGACTCTTTTTTTGTGCTAAGGCTGTAGGCCAGAAGCGTGGAACTCAGTTGTTCTAGTACCTTCTCAAGACCAAAACCTGGCCGTCCGATATGCCCGCAACAGGGCCTGTAGGCTAGACCTGTCCATCCCCACGTGGAAATATCCGGGTGGACGCGGGGGACACTCTCCCCCACGTCTGTAACGGACCTCAATAAAGTTGCTCTCTCTCCCTTTGACTCTTTTTTTTTGTAGCGTTAGCTACATTGACCTACATGGAGCAGTTTCGCGTGGCAGTCCGAGAGCCTTGCTGCGCATTCGCGAGGAGGAGTGACGTCACACGGTGCACAGATGGCACACCGGAACAGCCGCCGCACGCGCCTCTCCGGTATGCGCATTCCAGAGGAGTGACGTCATAGCCGCGGCAGACGCACTGGCGCCGGGGCGCGCCCAGTTGTGCGCCCCCCTTGCGCAGTGGCTGTTAACGCTGCGCCGGAGCCGGTTGATAACGCCTCTCATTTTGCGCGCATGCGCAGACGTATCAGTGGGGGTATACATATAGCGGGGAGGAGGAGGAGGAAAAGAGAAACGGAAGGACAGGGAGGTTAGCCAGTTATCAGACCGGCTGGCTGGCGTCTGCGAGTGTGGTATAGCCATGGAGAAGGAGAGCGCAGTGCTGCTAAGCGGCGCAGAAAAGCGGAGAAGCTTGACAACCAGGAAAGCTAAGAAAATCAGCTGAACCTTTGCTAACGCTACGTATATCCTGGCATAGCCGAGCTAAGCCACTGCAATTGTTTTTGCCACGTATTTAACAGTCACATGTATAAATCTGCTTAAAGAGACACGTTAACTCTCTTTTGGAAAAACGTGGGACGCATGACTCTCCAGAACAGATACACACTCTTGTTCATAACATGTCGCCTTTCATTTTTTTTTCTTAGAATAGCATTCGTGTTATTCCTTTTGGAATAAGGAATAGGAACAAGGCAAATCAATTCCACGAAAGTTCACAAGGTACAGAAAACTTCATGAAATGAAGCAGTTGTCATTCATCATATTGTAACACAGAGATAAAGAGGATATGTGATATTTGAGTAAGAAAGGAAGAGAAATTACAGGAATGGCACGAAAGTTACTCAGACTTTCTCCAGCTTGCTACCCTACATGTTGGTATGGGAATGTGGGAAAAGGGGGAGGGGGAAGAGAAATTATGACTCCGGGTGTTTCAGCTGACGCCACTGTTAGCCAATCTCGATCGGTCTTCATCAAGTTCAAAGACGTGACGCGTCACGACATCTAAGCGTTCCGAAGTCGCTGCGTCTTCGAGCCGCAGTGGAATTTTTCGAACACGAAATCTACATCAAATTTCTCAGAAAGCAAGCTTCCAAGTTGTCGAAAATCGGCGAGAATTTCCTTCATACCCTCGTTCTCAGAAACATCTTGTCGACAATTTTTCTCTTTCGAATATGAACAAGGTCTACGCGTCCCTTAAAAACAAAATGTGCCGCACGAATAGACAACAGCTAAAACTGCAAGAACAGAAAAGGTCTAAAACTTGCTGCGGTTTTCCATTTTATAGGTTAGCCGAGAATTGTATACCTTTTCCATGAACAACGTAACCAGGCGTAATGTCACCGTTCTTCGCTTACAGAACTGCGCGGCTTGAAAAACCTAACGTTACCATACAAAGAAAACGAGAAAGAAATCCTGGTCTGTGCGCCAAATCAGTGAATTGTTTGCAGGCTTAGTATTGGGAGATGCAAAGCAAGACGCTCCCGCTTCTAAAGCAATCGAACAGAACTCAAAAGCGGTTGCGGCCAGTTCTCAGCGACTGGTCATCTGTTCTTCGCTGAAGAAGCGTTCCTTGAATGGCAGTAGGTATGAGGATTCTCGAAGGAAATTGGTTTCTGACAGCGGCTGTGGATCTAACGTAACCTTCTACGGGAGGAAATAACCCACATACAATAATCAGGGTTTATTTAAAACAATGCTGATGCAGTATAGAAAGCTGAAACAAGAACAGGATGAGACTCACAAAAGACGTAGTTTGCTGCGTGGTTGTCCGGTAGTATGTCTATATTGACAGTGGAGTGAACCTGCAGGAAAATATCACTGACTGTCGCCATAGTTACATGGCACATACGCCGTGTATGTTTCAGGACTGAAAGACCGGGTTGGAAAAGCAATCGGCCCGAGAAAACTTATGCCTAACGGCACGTTCCCCGCTTCCAGTAGTGAAGCCTGGCTTTCGAGTGCGGAACATCGCAATATTTTCCTTTTTTTTTTGCGGAAACTGCAGTATAGGTGAGCGGTAAATCACAAGAAACATTCAGGGCGGGCGCAGCGCTGGTAATTCCAAACGTCGCAGCACCGGCTGTAGCTGGAAACGTGATATGTCAGCGCAGGATCGATATAGACTCCTGCTGTTTTTTTTTTATTCTCCGCAATTTAGTTTAACCTGAAACCATCGGGAAAAACTGAGGGGAAAAAAAAGACGTTTCACTGGCATGCCACTGATGTCTGCATCCCACGCAGTATGATAAAGGAGCGGGATGAGTGGGTTTGCGAATGCCGAGGCTCATCGTTCTCCGTTTTACTTGTTTTCTACTTGAAGTATAGTTTTGACTTATTTATTTTTTTATGCTTGTTTTGTATACATGAAAATATTCGTCTATGCTATTCAAGATCTGGTCCGCATAAACTAAATCCGGGCTAGGAACCGTATAGAAGAGGGATTATAGGATTAAAGACACATAAATCTCGGTTTAAAAGGCACATTCTTGTTATCTCATGGGATCGAACAATGTAACTCATTATGGCTAAACATTGTCCGGAATCTGTTTTGTCTCCGCGTACGATCCTGCCATTGCTGCCGCACCGAACATATTACAAAAAGTTTGCTTCGGCTCTTTAGTGTACACACACGCGCGCTTTTTTTAAGCATTTGAACGATCACACGAGTATTACGTACAACTACCTAAAAAAAAACATGGCTGATCGCTCTGTCATAGGAATTGGTATAACACGACAGTGAAACGTGTCTTCACAGACGTAGTTGAGCGTTTTTTGTGCATTGTTTCGCCACAAGTGCGAAGGAATGAACGCTGTAGCAACAAATTGTAATGTCACGCGATGAACGGCAAGCAGCTCATGCAGAAAGGACGCACGGAACGAACATACGCAGCATGAGCGCGAACTAACAACTGTCACAATTCGACAGTTAAAGCGCGCTGCTCAAACCCAAAGGACGACGCACGCAACAAGTGCACAAGTATACACAGGATGAGCGCGAACTAACCAAGGTAAATGTAAATGGTAGCGAAGCTTCCATAGAAGCCCATACGTTTAGAAAATGGCTGCTCATCAGCTGCTCATGGGGCTTAGCGCCATCTGTGTGAGGAGGGAACACTTCCGGCGGAACAAAAAATAAAGCGGATGTGACGCAATATTCTGTAAAAAAAAAAGTGACGTCATTTTGTTGGTCCTAGCGCGAAATTTGACCTCAAAATATTCTTCTTAAGCCCCTGATCGCTAAGGACTCGCGCTACGGCGAGCCAGCAAGCCCTTGGCGAATGCGCTTGAAGCCAACGCTAGCTAAACTAATATCGACCCGTGACTAAACAGCGGTGTTTAAGTGTACCGTCGTGCAATTCGCCTTGGTTTTACCAGGAAACTTTATTCTTTGAGCTTTTATTCTGCGTTCGTGTCATCTTCCACAGCGTGAATAAAGTAGGCAACAGCGTACCTCTCATGTTTGCAGCGTTGCTTATTTGCTTTGCACATGCGCAGGGGACTTAAAGAGCGCATTGCATGTGTCCTTCAGTTCTAACGAGAAATGACGCCTGGTCACGCCAAAATAATGATATTTCAGTTTTATTCAATGGTCACAATAACGAAAGTACACACCCTACACAATGAGCAAGAAATGTCATAATAAGTACAAAAAGTGCGTAGACTACGTACACTATGTTTTGCCTTTTGTTCCGATAAATTAACCATACGTGTAACTTATCAAGACATGCGAATTATAGTGATTGTAGCGCGACAGATAACTTAGCGATCTGCTCACCGATAACAGGAAATATAGTAGGCACCGCGTGTTCGCGAAGGAAACCGGGCAAGGAATACTGGTCCACGAAATTCCAGCAAGCACAATACTCCGAACCGTTGCCCCGGTGTCTTATCTAGAAGAGACGGCTCGCCAGGCGTACGCGCGTTGCTATTGCATCATTGGAACACCACGTCGTTTCCGCGAGTGCCGAGGAAAGCGTTCGGCATGAAATGTTAGCCGCCTCGTGCTGTTGTCCGTTGAACATCGTAGCCAACACGTTCACCAACGATGAAACGCACCTCGCAACTTTGCGCACACCAAAATCAAATTCTCACCACATTAATTCACAGAACGCATGCAAGTGCGAAACACCAGAACACCTGAGGGGGCGTGTCGCCGCAGACGAACTTACGAGCGCGCCTTTCCATGCACCGCAAGGGCTGCACTGAATGACAATGACGTGCGCATCTCTTCAGGGAGCGCTAAGAAAAAGGTTTTTCGTAATAATAAACACTGTCGTACATTCTTGGCACATTGCAACTACATAATATTGTTCGGGAAATAAATGTAATTTGTAAAACAAACATTGCTTTACGTTTGAATAAAACTTAGTTTTTCGCTATTAGTGTTCGTTCCCTCCAAACATAGTCGCGCTTCAATCGCAGCACCCATAATTCCCCTTGCTGGTGTCGTTGGCAATAGGTTCTGAACCGTTTTTCGCCCGAAGCTTCGACCTATTTGAATCGACCTTGAACTAACTCTCACAGTTGTAACTTATTTGTTTGTGAGCAGCGTGCTCCTTTCGCAAAAGCTGCCGCTGCAGTGAGCGAAGTGACATTTGTGATCTCTGTAACGTCAATGCAAACTTGCGGTGAGAGTGCAAGACGTACAAACCACCGCCATCACGAGATAAGTGTGTGCGCGCGCACGAGTGACCATGCCCTGTGGAGGCGCGCTCACCGCAACTCGTGGGGCGACGACCTTCAAAGCACGCCCTCAGAGCCCTTCGCGCCCTTCGCGCCATCTCGTTAGTAATAACGAAAACACGCTGATGTACCACCGATCTCTGAGTATTGCCACCGGCAAATAGTGGACATAAAAATCTCGCCATTAGTATGGCGAAAGACCTGTCGTCTGTGGCCGAGTCGTTTCACGCCGCGCACTCCGGAGAGAGGGGTTGTAAGTTCGACTCCTGGTGACGGAACTTTTTCTTCTCGTTTCTTTTTCTTTGTCATCTGTTTTTATATTTTACGTCATATCAGTGACGGAAATACGTCAGTGGAGCCGTGGTGGACCCTGGCATAAAACACTTTTCTGTTAAAAAAAGGGCTTATAGATATGCAACTCAAAGAAGTAGTGTCTCCTTGCACAACAGCATTTATAGCCACCCAAGGCATCAACACAAGAAACGCTTAGAACTGGTTTAACTTATTTACTTAATTACCAAATAACCAACTATCTCACGTTCAATTATCCCACCAAGGAGTCACGTGTATATATGCAAGCATGAACCCTTGTGTTTTGCGTCAACCAAGATCAAGCGTCAAAATAGAATGCCACTATACAGCATGACAAAAAGGACCTTTAGCATATTTCCCTCACATTTCTTTCGTCTTCATTTTTGTGGCCATATATTTTTACATTAAGCTAGGGCGATTTCGTTTCACGATATTGATGCTGCTGTTGTGGAATGTTTTGTTTTACGTTGCTTTCAAATGTTCGCTATGTTTAATTTGGCAGCGATAATTTTTTTACCTCCCAGCTAGTCATTTCCGAAAGCTAGTTGCGAAAGAGCTTCATGTGTCCGCTTTCGTACGAGGATATAAGCTGTCACCGGCGCATCTCAGTGATATTTGAAATTCAAACTGCGCCACCGATTCCATGCGTTCCCGCTCTTGCATAATTCTAGCGGCACGTGGCCTCATCGCGAAGTGAAATTTTTTAAGCCAGAGTTTTCATACACATAGCCCTCTCTCTTTGTCTTTCATGTGCGGCAAGCTGCATAGAAACAAAAGAAGGAGACAAAAAAGCGGTGAGGGTAACCACGTATCAAAAAGGTTCGTATAGAAGTAATACAACCCCGTTGCCGCTATCCGCACCAGCGCAGTGCGGCGTAATGTGTCAATGCGTCGTTTTGGAAATCCGCCCGCTTTCACGGGCCTTTTAGACTGTGGGATCGAATTCCGGCCGCGGTGGCCGCATTTTCGAAGGAGGCGAAAATGCTTGAGGCTCGTGTACTTAGATTTAAGTGTTCGTTAAAGAACCGGAGGTGATCGAAATTTTCGGTGCCCTCCACTACGGCATCCCTCATAATCGCATTGTGATTTGGGACATTAAACCCCAACAATTATTATTTCGCGGGTATTTTCCTTGCAACAGCGGGCTCTCGAATTATTCCCCATTCAGTCTGCGTAAAGTTACGTTAGTTCCTCATAACGAAAAAATTGCAAGGTATGCGTCCATACCTCTGCCGCTCTTAGCTTATAATCTAATCATCTTTCGAAAGCTACTTGGAGGGGTCTAGTGGTTGTGGTGCTTGACTGCTGACCCGAAGGTCGCGGGCCCTACGGCGTCACTCATAATCGTATCGTGGTTTCGGGACGTGAAACCCCAGATGTTATTATTATTATTATTATTATTATTATTATTATTATTATTATTATTATTATTATTATTATTATTATTATTATTATTATTATTATTAGATCTCGTTCTAACTCTGCTGGATTATTATCATTGCCATCACTTTGCTGCCGACGAAATCGCGCTGATCTGTTATTTCTTTACAAGCTTGTGCATGGTATCATATCCTGCCCTGTACTGCTCAACTGTCTTAATTTCCGAATTCCACGTAAGCTGACCAGAGAGAATAGACCTTTTCATGTAACCGCCTGTCTCTGTGAACATTCGACCACTGGCGGGATACAACGTCTTTACAATGCTTACCTTTTGGAGCTCGATGTTTTTCACAGCTCCCAGTCGTTGTTCTGCTCCGAGCTTTGCACTGTACGTACATAGCCTCGTACACTGTTGACATTTTTTTTCTGCCTGCGCATAGTTGTATATGTGCAATTTTATAACCTTTTTTATCCCTGATATTTTATTATGAATGTTTGCCTTTGTTTTTTTTGTTGTTTTTTTTTTCGTGCGCCAGTACAAAGACCTTACGGTTGTTCCTGGGCACATTAAATAAACGTTTGATTGATTATTATTATTATTATTATTATTATTATTATTAAACGACATAGGTGAAGATACGAAGCTCATTTGAGCAATTCCCAGAGTATCTGGCGCCTTCCATTCTTATGAGGCATCGACATTGTTCCTTATCAAGGGCGTCAAATTTTTTTTCGGGGGGTGGGGTTCAACCACTCTCTATGCATGTTTGTGCGTCCGTATGTCCGCGTCTCTATGGGCATATGCAAAACTGAAATTTTCGGAGGAGGGGGGGGTGCTTGAACCCCCCAGCACCCCTCCTCCCCTGACTACGCTAAATATTCCTTATTGTCATTGTTTAGTCATGACACATCTTATGCCAAACCAATAAGCTCGTTGCACAGTCTTAGTAGAACTGACGAGAAAGACTCTTTCGTTTCACATTTACGTTCATACATATAGGGTTGAACGTATGACAGAGGAGAGAAATTAAATTCCGCTCGTTTTTCTCTTCTTCAATGCGTAAATCTGAAAATTTTAAGCGATTAGTCCTATTTCTATGTGTCTTAATCTCAAGATTCTATGCGAAGCGTCAGCGTCACCTATGATCCTGAATTCTAAGCACTGCCTGGATTGCCTCCCAGCAGCCTGTAGCTTCGAAGCGACGTTCTTTCTTCGACCGCGAACCTAAGTGAGACAAATGTGTGGGTCTACAACGTAATTGGATTTTGCGAGCAATGCGCCGTTCGCTCTGCAGGCGTCAAATGTAAAAGAGACAGGCACGAATATAGAATGTGCACGAGCGAGCAGGCGTACAATTTTTAAGCAATTCGTCGACCTCCATTTGTCTTCCTCTGTGAATGCCACGCAAAGCGTAACGACCAAACTGGAAAGAACGTTTGGAATTTCGACCATGTCATGAATACAAATTGGCGTATTATAGTATTAGAAAAATATTATTACAAAAAGAACTCATCGAGGTGCGTTTCAAACTCCCGGCATTCACGACACTAGAAGACTATCTCCATCTTTAGTTTCTGATGCTTGACGATGTAAACGCATCTTTTTATCCATTGAAATTGCAATGTGGACAACACGCCTTTATTTTCTCTCGCATCAATTGCACTTACCTTTGAAGGTTGCAGGTTCGGTCCCTGCCGGTGGCAAGCTGTCTTTTCGCCCACTTTACTTTCTTCACATCTATATCCCAATTACTACTATAAACTTAAAACAGTATACAGTGAAACCTCGGTGATACGATCACAGTTCATACGAATTTAGGGATGATACGAAATTTTCGTTGGTCCCGGCCAAAGCCCATTGGCCTGCAATGTGAAGGAGTACGGTTGTTGCGAACCGATTTTCACCCAGCGATGTTTGATACGAACGTACGCTACAGCCCAGGTACGAACAAGTGCTGTCCGCGCTGTCGCGGAAGACGCGCCAAGCACGTGCGAGCGCGGGAACGCAAGCGTGGGCATGCGCGCCGACCACCGCCAAATCGTCAGAATCACGGTGTAAGAAAAACACTTTTTTTGCGGTCAGAATAAACCTTCAGAGACGCGTCACGGCCTCCGAGATTGTGTGCGCGAATCTTTGAGGGTCTTATGTGCCTCCGTGTGCCTTCGCATTTAGATTACAGAGGACATTAGCGCCATGCTTCTTTTTTTCGACGCGTCGAC
This sequence comes from Rhipicephalus sanguineus, assembly GCF_013339695.2. NCBI lineage: Eukaryota > Metazoa > Arthropoda > Arachnida > Ixodida > Ixodidae > Rhipicephalus > Rhipicephalus sanguineus. The sequence goes on along the minus strand of NC_051181.1, from coordinate 154,006,795 downwards.
GCGGGCTGCTGTCGTACTGTGTTTACACGTACCTGCCTCGTGCAACAGACATCCTGTGAAAGGTAGGCAAGGACTGAAAGATGGCGAGGACGGTCTTGGCGAAGGAGTCATGCGTCACAACGTCAACATGCGCGACCTTTGAGGTCGCACTTGTGCGGGCACGAGCCGTAAATCTCCCAAAAAACATCCTCAACACCTCCCTGATAACGAAATCACAACACAGGACCGTGGTTCTGTAGTTTTGTGGCCTTGATCCATCGTGTCAAAGCGCTTCTTTTGTTACTTTTGCTGCAGTACTCCGGTGTTATGCAAAAAATCATACTAAAATTTGGAAGGGGCTACTGCTGTCGCGGGTCACAACGCACCTGGTTGATTAATTAAAGACGCGCGTACGGGCCGTATATTTACGAGTGCTGATATGATTTCCGACATCTCAAAACTTAACTGACAATCATTCAGGGTTCATCCCGACGTTGCTGCGGCCCTGAAAAACAATAAATGAAAATGCACGCCAGCTTTCTTTTGTCGCATGCTAATTTCCCATGCTTTCTGGTGATACGAATTTCGGATGATACGAATATTTTTGCTGGTCCCGTGAGATTCGTATCACCGAGGTTTCACTGTAATTCCTTGGCTTGATTATCTGCTGGTTTCCATTTCGGTTATGTGGACATAGTTACTTGGTCTCAAATGTACATCTTCACACACTTGTGTTTTCCATACCAATGTTGCCTGTGAATCGTCTTGTTCACAAGGCGTAGTTAATGTGGTGTACGACGAATAACGCGCTGGTTCCTGAACTTGTTTATTAATCTGTAATGGAAGGTTGTGGCTACACTCACTAACCTTACCCCGCTCTATGAAAAAAAATCCCACTATTAGCGCCGCGTCACTGGCTGGTTTCTTTTTCCTTTTTTTTTTTACTGACAGGAATTAAAGCAATAAAAACTCACAGGGTCCGTTATAATAATAATATCTGGGGTTTTACGTGCCAAAACGACAATATGAGTATAATTCATGCCGTAGTGGCGGGCTCCGGAGATTGAGATCAGCTGGAGTTCTTTAACATGCACTGACATCGCGCAGTACGTGGGCCTCTGGCATTTCGCATCCATCAAAATGTGACCGCCATGGCCGGCATCGAACCCGTGACCCTTATGCCGGGTCTCTTATGCATTCGCCTAAAACGGCTCCAAGGCGAAAGCCATCTTCTTTTTCTTCTCAGTCATTGCATTGATACGCATGGTGTTCAGTGGCTCGACTACTGACCCGAAAGTCGCGTTGTCGATCCCGGCCGCGGCGGTCGCATTTCGATTGAGGCAAAAACGCGAGAGGCCCGTGTACTGTTTGATGTCAGTGCACGTTAAATAACACCACGTGGACAAAACTTCCGGCGCCCTCCACCACGGCATGCTTTATAATCATATCGTGGTTTTGGCACATGAAACCCCGTGTATTATTCATATTAACATTGCCAAGAGCTTAGCCTCAAGGGCGTACAGGCCGCATCCTTTCTGCCAACAGCACGTCTTCCTACGCAGCTCCTTCTCGCTCCTCTACGTCATTGTTATAAAATCACTTCAACAGTAAACACCCTCCCACACAAATGTAATTGATCCGACGTCACAAGCACGTGTCACACGAAGCCTCAAGACAATATTAAACATTCGCTCGCCGAGCATACGTCCGGCTCAAATATCGCAGTGTGCCCCAAAGCTTCCGACATGGCGTAATCTTTAATCTTTTGCATCGCCTGCGGCCAGGCCCAACTTCGCCCGTTTGCGTTCTTCAATTCATAAACAACGCATCAGTGATCGGTCGCGATAAGCGGCATGGAAACTTGATCCGATCCGCTCAGCACCTGTGATCCGCTCAGTTCAGCGATACGGCCACTTCCTCCGGCGCGGAACCTTGCGGTTCCGTGTCGTGTTTGTTTTTTCTAAGCACCTCGGCACTGTGGAACAACGAGAACGCATCAACTACGCTGTGAATGGCGGAAACACTTCCCCACAGCTTTGCACTTCGTATCGCTGGTGTCTTTATTTTCGTTTTTTACGATGTCTTGTTTTCTATGAGGTGTCTTCTCTTTCAATCGTAAAGTGAGCATGTTCGCTTTAAAAAAAAAAAGCGCCACTGCCCACGCCTCGCGAAGAACGAAACTTAAACTGCAGAAAAAGATCCGTAGACAGTTCGCTAGCTAACGAAATCCAATCCGAAGCCTGTACATCCCATCATTCCCATGGTGGTTGAACGATCGCAGCGCCAGTTTACTCTCTAGGTTATTGTATGAAACTCTATGTTTAATGCCAAACACACGTTTCGGTGGTCACGGGACGGGCCTTCCGTGGTGACGGGCCTTCCGTGGTGACAAGACTCCCTTTATACGCGGAAACAGAAAAATACCTGGGCTATCACAGCATCGCGCCGTAAACTTTGATGACTATCTCGAAACATTTATTCTCAAATTTCGTTTCAGTTGCAAATTACTTTTCAACTCAACGGCTGCAATTCGCGTACTGCAATAAGTGCCACCGAGTATTAGTTACCAGACAATCGAGCAAAGCTTGGTCGTTCCCTCACTGCGGTAAAACGCGTCATTAAAATTGTTTTACGACCTCGCCTGTCACTGTTAGGTGCTTTGGACTAATTACGTGACGTCATCGTAAGGACGCTTTTTACGGCCGGCCTGAGACTGTCGCATTGGCGAGCCACAAATATCTAGGCACTCTAAATCTTTGCTTCCGAAGCCTGGCGCCATTTGGTTACACCGAAAGACCCGTCGACGTTGGCTAATTGCTATATATGGCAGAACGCCAAGACGAACACGCTACTTTGGGTAGCCGACGCTCATAGACAGGTAGCGAGCCCTGACCGCGCTGGCATCGACATCCTTCCAGGGAATCCATGAGTCAAGGACTCAAAGGGTTCCTTATGCATTCACTTAAGACGACTTGAAGGCGACAGCCATTTCCTTCTTTTGCTTCCTGTTCTTATTCTTTTCAGTCGATCGTATTGATCCTCCCTCACCTCACAAAAGCTTCCTGCACCCAACGTGACTTCGCAGTGCCTTCAGAATCGAAGGCATCGCAACTTTCTGCACCTCCTGTGGTTTTGCAGCACTGTCTCCGAGATCGGCCCACGTTTGACAAAGCGACGATGCAGTTTGATGACGTGATAGCGTGACGTCATGTTATATCAGTGACGGCATAATGATGTCACAATATTTGACAACCTGTGACGGCATTATGACGTCACATGATGACGCCATCGAGCAGTAATCTTTGATCACGTCACTTTTTGCATCCTCCGTGGTAACGCCGAAGCCGACGGTCACTTTTCACGTTTGATTAGGCATCTAAGGCTTTCGCCTTAATGTCCCTGACAAAGTAAGCAAAACGGTGAGCAGCAGCGTCTTTTCTGTGCTCTCCACTGAACGCCTTGACCATGTTCACAAGCCAGTTCTTATGTGCTAGATACGTTTTGTGGGAACTCGCTATGCTCAGAGAGAGAGAGAGAGAGAGAGCGAGAGAAGTAAAGGAAAGGCAAGGAGGTTAACCAGAGCAGATTTCCAGTAGAGTGCCGTGCACGTGGGAAGAAGAAAGGTACAATGTCAAGCGTACTAGCCAAGGTGACCGACCAGGGACAAGCAAAAGTTCTAGGCTCCAAAGCCTTTCCTACGGCTTATGCTGTGACTGTGCTGCGTGTTCTGCACAGGCCTGGCGTTTTTTTATTGAGGGGAAACTGTTATATGTCTCATGAGTCAAGAAGTTTTCGCGATTCGGCTTGACCTGACGATACTTCGCGAGACCGGCGTCGCGTAAACTCGAATGATGCAAACAAATAAGTGAGTAATAAAGGTCGGTCAAAATTTGCGTGATACTCAAGTAAATGTGTGTGTGCAGTCGGCGTACCTAAAGTCACATGATCTACGTGTAACATGACGTCATCATTGACGTCACCTTGTGACATCATCATGACATCACAGATCGTCATAATCTGTGATGACATCGCGACGTCATTATGACGTCACAGCATGACTTCATCGCACAACATCTTTAAAGGCGAGCCGATCACGGAGCGTGTGCCAAACCATGTAACATGCGGAAAACTTGCAATGCCTTAGATGCCGGAGGCAATGCAAACCATTTTATGTGCAGCAAGCTTTGAAGGACGGGGTAGTGGGGGAATCAATACAATAGACTTAGATAAATAAGGAGGAGAAAAATAAGATGCCTTTCGCCTTCAAGTCGTCTTAGCCGAATGCATGAGGGACCCTGTGAGTTTTTCTGCTTCTACAGTGTTCGGCTATGTTACATCGTCTGACTCTATGAAAACATCCCTGGAAAGCCGTTCACCTGGGAAGTATAAAGCGATGACAACGGAAGAAAATCGGTGTACATGCTACGGTAAGCGAAAGAACAAACATCGCCGGCGACGGCAAACTCCTGCGGGGCATAAAATGGCCACCGAAAGAACACACGTCTGCGGGAATCATTGTTCGTAAAGGAAGTGGCTTACGCGCGGTGATTTATGGCACTCACGTTCCGCACCGGATGGTCATTGTTTGCCCTGTGCCGGACGTTGTCCCGCCGAGCTGCCCGAATGGAAGCGAATAGAGAATGCACAGATGCTGCAAATGGCATTAGAAAGCGGGCGCTGTATTCGTGTGGTATACCGTGGCGAAGGCATGGAAAAATACGCTAATGACCAGCTGCAGTGTAAACACAAACACCAGGGCAACGGGCGATGTCACGCATAGCGGTTCAGTAATGAGGGTAGGTAATAGGGCTTGTTAGTTCGGCATCGTCTACATTGTTGCAGCGTGGCAAGGACAAGGTTACAGAGGAAATAAAAAGGGAACGCCCAGAAACACAGCGTTAACTTTAAACAATAGATTATTTCCATTTTTCCAGGAGTACTAATACAACTCAGCATCAAACGACGCGACTACATTTGACTTAACCAAAGAAATCGGGAGCCCTTTCCAAAGCGGCAAAATGGGGGCAAGCGAAGCTTGGAGTGTGCGTGGCTGACACACTACTTTTCTCTCTATCTATCTATGGCAACGACGGTCACGTGTTCATATCCAAGCAAAAATGAAATGTGGCGAGGTGAAATGACAAGTCAACTCGATAAAAAAAAGTCAGACTACCATATCATAAACGGCTTATCGCCTACAAGCCCATGATTCAGAGGATGAATTATTGGAAAACGGCGCATGCAACTGCGCATGAGACCGGCGAAACTTCGAAAGCCCCATTTCTGTACGCTCGCCGGCGCCGAGATTTTCGCGCACGACACCGCCACCGAAATCTGTGTCATAAGCTTCGATTGAATAAGAAACAAAGAAATAAATACCTTTCATTTTCGAGTGATCGCACTGGTTCTGGGCCAGAAAAAACAAACAAACAATGAAATAGAAGGTGGATGCATGTCGGGGGAAATTGAGAACTGTATTCGGTGAACATGAACACGTAGAGGAGGAAATGAAAAAGTTTATGTTAAAACACACTGCCGTGGCGGCAACTGACTCATTATTTATTTAAACGGTTTTCTATGCACACGTTTAATTGCGTGGTTTGGCAAAATACAGCATTTTTTTACAGTCGTGTTGTGAAAACACCTATAAATGAGCGGTGTGTTTATAGGTGTGCAATTTATAGGTGTGTAGAACATCTATAAACAAAATGTAGTGAGGACAAATATAGCTTATAAGAAGCTTCATATATTTTTATTGCGATAGCAATTATATGGACAGTCTCGACGGGTTTTTGCAGTCGCCGTCGCCGTTATGCCCCTTTCGTATGAAGTCCAAATTGGTAAGATCCCGCAGCGCATCGTATGCTCTACCGTGGGTAAAAGCGCGCGAGCGGGGCTGACGAACGCGGCCGATGCAGAGGTCAAACGAGCCGGCCCATTTCCGTCGCTCGGAGGGTGCATGCGATAACATCACCCCGCTCGGGAGGCCCGCCGTCGAAACAGACAGCAAACGCCACGCTCTTCTTTAACGAACATGAAAAGACACATGCACCCTCCGTCGCTCGGAGGGTGCATTCGCTCGGGTGGGGGGAGGGGGTTGTCGCGCGAGCAGCAACTTTGAACTTTGAATCTAAGGGCGCGGTCGCGATCACTGGCGCGCGCGCCATCTCGACAGCCATCACAGCGGGCGGCTCGTATACCCTTCTACGTGCTGCGCTCTCCACGCGAAGTGACTACGCGGAGAGCATCTCTTCCTGGAGAGGCCGTATTCTCTTACACCAGCGTTTTATAGTTACGCGAGATCGGATACAAGAGAGTTAGCTGCCAGCCTCACTTCATATAACACTACAATTTGTTGTTATCGCATTCATTGCTTCGCCCTTGCGGGAAACTGACTTTTCTCATTAAGACATGGAATAAATGCCAGCATTAGAAGTTCCGTGTTTTTGTGCTGTTGATTATATATCATGATTTTCAGTCTTTCTTTTCATTGGCGATCAGTAGTGAGGAAACAACAGAAGTTTCCAGCTGTAGCCGACGTTTCGACGAGGGCACTCGTTGTTGCTTTTTTCATGCCCCTTTCGAAACGGTCGCTCCAGAACGTGCTGCGGAAGGTAGATATCCATCCTTATGCAACGGCGCCACGAAATAAAGACAAAATCACTGAGGAACACACGAAGCACAAGCGTGGCGCCATTTAATACTTATGAATCGACACAAACTCACCCAATTGCCAGTCCTACAGAACGCGGAGAAATGAAGTATCACAGATGTTAAATACCGCGATCTCTTCACAACAAGCAAGCTATAACAGAGCAGAGCAGATATCTGAAATGCGTAAGAAGAGTGACTATTTTTAGCGCTGAATGTCAGGTGAGTTTTCTGAACGAACAAGGTTAATGTTATGCGCGTCGAAAGCTTAATTGTTACTTTTGAATAATATAAAAATGTATTTAGGAAATAATAAAAAGAAGAATTGAGCAGCGGAAAATGTATTACTTCGACAATTATCTTTCTTTTTTTTTCTTCTCTTTGTACGACATTGAAAAATTTTGCTGTTCCTTCCTGATATTTGGTATTTTTCCGCTTGAGAAGGCACCGATTGAGGAAAAAAACGGGCCGTGATTCGTGATTACGCGCGATCAATGAGACCTTTCGCCATTTCCGATTTCGCCGCCGCTTTGAGGCAGATATCGACTTTGAGCAAAAACCGTTTCGCTTCCACGTGTCTACAATGAAGAAAAGAGGAACAAAAATTTGAGATTTTGACATTAATTGTTTAACGAATACTAGAAATGCACTGGCTTGCTCTCATCTCCAAGCTGGTTTTTGGTTTCGGTCGCGAACGTCTACCTCGTGAAAGTGTTTTTCTTCGCCGTCTGCGGTTTTCAGTTACGTATTGTACCGAGAAAAATGCATCTCATGGTAAATAATTCTAGAGAAAAGTGCGCAGTGAAAAGATTACCTTGCATGGACCGTAGGCGTGCGTACGTAGGACCGGAGGGCGGGGGGCTGTTTTTATAATACCTCGCCATTGACCTGAACAGCCTCAAAGAGAGGGGGTTGGGAAAAGATAGATGGTAGGGGGCGCTATGGGGAGACTTCGCCTACTTCGCCTAGAGTCACTGTATATGCTACCTTCAGGTAGCAGAGTTGCGCATAGGTCTGGCTAGCAACCGCAGCTATGCGGCGAAGCTGCACACTCTTTTTGCAGGCGACATGCCTACCGTGTCGCCGATTGACATGCTTGGCGTGTCGAAGACTGGTGATTAACTTGACTGTCGATGACAAGTGTCAATCCAGTTCACCGCGGCGGCGGCGTCAAAAAATAGAAAAATTGGCCCGAGCGTCAGCTTCTCCGCAACGCATGGTTGCTCGCGGCGTTGGAAGACAGATGCGCAACTCTGCTACCTAAAGGTAGCATATACAGTAACTCTAACTTCGCCCACTTCGCTCACTTCGCCCACTTCGCCCCTAATGGCATATGGCATTGTTAACAACATTTCTGCCATGAAATTTAATATTTTTTCGGATGCCACGGTTTACCTGACTAAAATTAACCAAATTTTCAAAACTGCATTAGAGCACGTTGCTATAGAAAATTTGAAGCTGAACGACACCACTACTCAAGTAATCTAAGTTAATGTAAAGTACGTGGTTTGGCGTTAGGTTTAATCTTCTGCCACTATAGTAAAAAGAGAGGCTGTGCGGCCATCGCTACACAGGACTGCGGCCTGGGACGAATTGCAGGTCAACTGATATTAACTAAAGCTAAAAGTCATTTGGATACGCTTATGGTGTAGAAATACTTCAATGTACGAAGTCGATATTCTGTCACTGCCATTGGTCATGCCAAAGATAATTAAGCATTGACAAGGCGATATACACACGTACTGCTACCCACACTCAGTACGCGGCTCGGTTAATTCTCGTAGAAATATCAAGCTAGACATGTCACAACAGGATCAACTAGAAAAGGTTACTGCTTCCCGTCATTCTGTCGCACACGATAACACTTCCGCGCCGGCGTCAGATCACGATTGAGTTACGCTGTTCGAAGTGAATTCACAAAAATCACTGCATATACATAATGAACAACACTTCTTTACGGTCCTATGCTCTCTGTTTTGCGCCTGCAAATCTCTAAGTGCCTATATTGGCCATTGTTCTGAATTCTTCTTTCACCTTTCGTAGCGAACATATCTTCATTTTGCTACGAGCTGCCAAACCTTAGCAGTGAGTGTTTCTCTATGGTCCACCTACATTCCACGCCTAAAAATAAACTACACAGAACGACCTTGTTCTTGCTCGGAACTGCCGAACGCGTGGAAGAAGAAAAAAGTTTGGCTCACGTACGGAGCCACAAATCAAGATAAGCTTCAGGTCGCAATATCCCAGAGTGCTCCTACGGCGTCACTGTTCGCGGTTAGCGTATACTTTGCCTTAGCTGCAGAAAGTAAGTCAATCACCGAAAGTGCGATACGAGCAGCAAACAGTTCTAGCTCATAGGCCCTACGAACAGGTAATAGGGCATAAAAGCGAGAACACCATTCCGATACTGTTACCACGTACGCCTTTGGTGTTATCATTTGAAAGGCCTTTATACTTCTGATTTGTTAATTTCCTCTCGTTTAGCCTTTTGGATAGTTGGCTTTGTGTTAGTTTTCCATGTAGTAAGTGTGGGTTTAGGTGGCTCTAACTGAAAAACTTGGTTGTTTTTCTTTTTTTCTTTTTGACGTAAGTCGAGAACGACTAGGATGCTGCAATCTAGAATCACGAATACTGCATATATCCGTGAGCTTAAAAACATTGTTGTAACACTTTTTAATGAAGACTAATCTATCTAGCGGAAGACTGTTTTCAACATCTGCGCAAACATATTGACGACCTTGTGTTAAATGCGCACCAAGGCACTACTGACCTACAGAATCGCTACTAATACTCATGTGAACACCAGGCGCATCACTGGCGTAGCCAAGGAGAAGGGGAGGGGGGGGGGGGTTGAGACTTCCCCTAAATTTTTCAATTTCGCATGTGTATAACACATGCGCACATAAAAACGTACTCACGTACTCACATACATAAACTGCGGTTGAACTCCCCCCCCCCCTTGAAAACAGATTTCGGGTTACGCTACTGAGGTGCATGATTAAATAGTAATGAAATGCTTATTTTAGCGTGATCGCTTATTGCGTAGATATAGAGTGCGGCCCTTTGGCGAAACGTTTATCCACCTTCGAGTGTTATATGCGAAGGCGTTTCCGCAGTTTTGCCTAGTCGAATTCGCCGAAGTTATTGTTTGTGATGTGAAGAATGTGTACACGGGTCGCAAGAGCGTCAGCTACTTTATTATCTGAGTCGTCTGTTTGTGATGGTATCCGCTGAAAACCCTGTGCTGTGGCATTGACTCGAGGTGAATGGCCAGAACAAAGAAGGAAGGAACAAGAGAGGAAACGGGGGCATGTTAACCAGCCTAGAAAAGCAGGTGTGCTACCCTACTTTGGGGAAGGGATAGAGGACATACACACACAGTCACACTCCTCATAGGCACAGCATGGCTATTGATCTATAACAGCCGGTGCAAGTCTGTTATCTTCAAGACATTTAGCAATGCCTTCGTTGCCTTCACCTGCGATGACTTCTCAAGAAAACATTCTGAAACGGTTACTGCCGTAATTGTTCTACAGTTAACGCGAGCAATACCAACATTTCGTGATAGTAATATAACTAAATGTAATGCATTCGCTTTCCGCACCCACGGCTTCCACAAAGACAGCATATTGCAGCTGCTATATAATAAACCTATGCGTTACTCTTCGAAACATGTAGTAAATGAACTCCGAAGTGCCTGTCTGGGAAAAAAAGAAATTAGTTTTTCGTGACCAACCTGTTGCCGTGAGCACAGAAGGTAAGAGAGGACAACCTTTACTATTGCCTTTCGACTTCATGATGGATAGATGGATGAGTGAAAAACTTTATTGTGGTCCTTTAGGGCAAACTACATAAAAAGTGTGCTTCAAAGTTAAGTTTAAATTTAGCGCTAATCGTGCTAACGGGATTAGTACCACCGTGGAAGATAAGAGGACCACTTCAATGTATTCGTAATAAATCCGCGTAAGCTCTAATAAATACAGCTTTATTCAATACAGGTAAATGTGCTGTATCTGCTTATTTATCTGCATTGTATTATCTTATTATGCTACTAATAAAGATTGATTGATTGATCGATCAGGGCGTCACGTCTACAAAAAGTTCGTTGATTGACAACGCGTCGACGAAAAGCAACGTTCTCACATAGCCTATCAGAAGCTCCGAATCAACGTCAGCATTGAAGCCAGCGCACATTATCGCCTCAGAAATGAAGCATCTCCCAACAGAAGCAGCTTCAAAAACACCGGAAAGACACGGGGAACCGGAAGACAACCAATAAAGGACCGCGCTTGTGTGTCTTGTTCTCACATAATGCAACGCAACGCAGAAGACGCATCGCGATGGCGAACAAGCTCGAGCCTTTTGTTGTGAGCGCGGTCTACCGAACCGGAGGCTCCACGTTTCCTCTTCTTTGGTCTCCAATATGAAGCGGCGTTTCCGGCTCGATGCGCCTTCTCCATGCCGAAAGCGTCAACGGGAGCGTTAAGCCATCGTTGCCACCATCCATCGCACACTCGGCGCACTGACGCGCGCTGTACTTTATCAATCCTGCCTCGACAAATGTGTGCAGTATTGCTGAGCCTGGAACTATATACAACGCACTAACTTAGGTCCTGATGTGCTGCTTAGCGTTTCTTCCACAAATCATCAGGAATATATTAAGGCGTAAGCCTTAGATACCTCATAAAACACGAAAACTGACCGTCGGCGTCGGTTAGCACGAGGGATGCAAAAAATCATCATGATCCCTATGATGACATCATAACGTCACACACCACAAAAATTTGTGCCGTCATCATGACGTCATGATGAAGTCACTATAGCGTCACATGACGTCATCGTGTGACATCGTCGCTTGTCCAAAGGTAGGCTGATCACGGAGGCACGTGATGTGAAGAAAACTTGCAGTGCCTCCGATCCCGGAGGCATAAGGGACCCTGTAAGATTTCTTTTGTATTGAGGTTTTGGGACGTTAAACCCCAGATATTATTATTATTATTATTATTATTATTATTATTATTATTATTATTATTATTATTATTATTATTATTATTATTATTATTATTATTATTATTATTATAATACGGTCTAGCAAAAGCGGAGAGTCCTTCAGACTACTAGACTCAAATGGAGTAGAAGTGCATGCCGTCGCTGACTGTTTTGCCACACATTTCTCATCCGTTTATAAGGCCTCAGACTCCAGCACTGATATCAGACAACAGCCCAAGGCAGTTAGCTCATCCAGTGCTTTGTCGCTGGATGAAAATCTTATCAGCGAATGCATTAAGCGCTTAAAACCATCCTTATCATGTGGCCCAGATGGCATCCCCTCCGCCATACTAAAAGCATATGGTACTATATTTGTCCCAGTACTGACTACGATACTTAATAACTGCCTGGACACTTCCACATTTCCTAGCATGTGGAAAACTGCTCGTGTTTTCCCAGTATTTAAGTCAGGCTCTAAGACAGATGTTTCTAATTATCGCCCGATTTCTCTACTATGTGCCACATCAAAGATCTTCGAACTGGCTCTTCACAAAATATTGTCTTTTAGTGTGAAAAACTCACTGATTCCAAATCAACATGGTTTTCTTGCTGGCCGCTCAACTACCACAAATCTTGCTAGTTTCATGACGCAGATCTCCACACCTATTTCTCAGAGAGGACAGGTTGACGTAATCTACTGTGACCTGAGCAAGGCTTTTGACGTAGTCAGCCACACACTGATTATGGTTAAACTTGCGAACTTTGACGTTGACTTGTCGATTGTGAATCTCTTGCACAGCTATCTGCTCAATAGATCTTGTTATGTTGCCGTAAATGGCCAAACCTCTTCTTTGTATAAAGTGACTAGTGGGGTCCCTCAAGGGTCGGTATTAGGCCCACTCCTATTTTTAATTTACGTTAATGATGTTTCTTCTGCCATTCGTAATTCTTCTTTCCTCTTGTATGCCGATGACATTAAGATATTTAAGGAAATTCATTCAGTTAACGACTGTTGCTTGTTGCAGTCAGATTTGTGTTCTTTTTCCGAATGGTGCAACGGCAATAACCTTTCTCTAAATACCTCAAAGACAAAATTCATGTCTATCACTCGCAAAACATCTAGCGTGTCATTTCAATACTTTGTCAATTCTGTGCCGTTATGCAAGGTTTATGAAATCAGTGATCTTGGTGTTGTTGTTGACAGCGCGTTAAACTTTTCTTCTCACGTTAAGCGTGCTGCTATGCGGGGCCTTCGTTCTCTCGGATGTGTTTGTAGAATATCTCGAGAATTCAGGTCTCCCATGGCCCTACACAAATTGTACACGGCAATATGTCTTCCGCAACTTGAGTATGCGTCCGTGATATGGAATGGCATTGCTCAATCCAGCGGTAACACCATTGAACGAGTCCAGAAAAAATTCCTCAGCATATATAACCATCGTTTTGCTAAAAATGACTCTGGATCTCGTTCAAATACTGCTGAGTCATTATCACTGCCATCACTTCACTGCCGACGAAATCGTTCTGATCTCTTATTTCTCTACAAGCTAGTCCACGGTTTCATATCCTGCCCTGTACTTCTCCATTGTGTTAATTTTCGAATTCCGCGTAAGTTAACCAGAGAGAACAGACCGTTTCATGTACCCGCCTGCTTCTTCCAACACTATACCGTTCACAGAATACAAAGTCTTTATAATATTAATTTTCTTGATCTTGACGTTTTTCATAGTCTACAATCACTGTTTTTATCCGAGCTTTGCACTGTTTTGACATAGTATGGCACAGTGTACAAAGTCTTCCCTTCTCCGTCTTTCCGCATAGTTGTATATGTGCAATCTAATTTTTTATTCCCCTTCAATATTTCTCATATTGTCTTATTTTACTCCTCCCCTTTAGTGTTCATTTCTCTTTGTCTATGTGTTTTTGCTCTTTTTATTTCTGAAGACTGTCTGTATTGTATTGTTTATTTTTATTGATTTTATTTTTGCGTGCGCCTGCACAAAGACCTCACGGTTGTTCCTGGGCACGTTAAATAAATGATTGATTGATTGATTATTATTATTATTATTATTATTATTATTATTATTATTATTATTATTATTATTATTATTATTATTATTATTATTATTATTATTATTATTATTATTATTATTATTATTATTATATTCTACCAAAATGCTCGTGGTCTACGTACCAAGACACGCGAGTTTTTCTCTAATGTTCTTTCGTCTTGTTTTCCTATTATTGCTATTTCTGAAACCTGGCTAGGCACTGAAATTTCCTCATCCGACTTTTTTCCCCCGACCTACACCACCTTCCGCAGTGACCGAGATTTCAGTGAAACCAAACAGAAAGGCGGGGGCGTGCTGATTGCCATTGAGAATTCACTGAAATCCGTTAGACGGAAAGACCTAGAAACTATCGAAGAATCAATTTGGCTAGAACCCAACCTTGAGCGCAGTGAAAAATTGTTGATTGGATGTTTCTATTTACCGCCCAGCATGCCCCCTGCCTCGTTTCATGATGTCATGTCTTCCATTGAACTTGTGATATCTTCTCATAGTGGGCACAGAATTACTGTTCTTGTGGATTTCAATGCACCTGGAATTGACTGGAGCACGCTTACTTTTTCTCATTACAATCATTTCATAGAGAAAAACTGCAGCCTGCTCTTGGACTTTCTGGCGTTTAATTCCCTACTGCAACATAACTCAGTCGTCAATTCAAGTGGCAACGTCTTAGACGTGTATGTGTCAAACGATCAACCCCTTGAAGTTTCCCGCTCCGACATCTCTCTTGTACGTCCTGACAAATTCCACCCACCACTTAACGTAAGATTATCCGCATCAGCCGAAACAACGAGCTTCAGCAGTTACGTAAACAAATCTCCGAGATTTGCCTTCAAGCGAGGTGATTACACGGGCCTCTATCATCACTTGTCCACCGTTGAGTGGTCACAGGTTACTGACAAACCAAATGTTGATGACCAGGTTGATCGGTTTACGCAGCTTGTACTGAGCAGCATGCGTAATTTTATTCCCCAATATACACCTAAACAACGTAAATATCCCCACTGGTTCTCATCTGAACTTATCAGTGCACTGAAGCGTAAAGATCACGCACACAGGAAATCTAAATGTTCTCCATTCGGCGAGTGGAAGGAAGAGTTCAGCTTCTTTCGAACTCTCTCTAAACGCCTATATAAGCGGGATCATAGTTCGTATATTGAATTCTTAGAAAAAAGCGCCCATGACAGGCCGGCTGAGTTTTGGAAGTATGTACGTAAACGGTCTAGCAAAAGCGGAGAGTCCTTCAGACTACTGGACTCAAATGGGGTAGAAGTTCATGCCGTCGCTGACTGTTTTGCCACGCATTTCTCATCCGTTTATAAGGCCTCAGACTCTAGCACTGATATCAGACAACATCCCAAGGCAGTTAGCTCATCCAGTGCTTTCTCGCTGGATGAAAATCTTATCTGCGAATGCATTAAGCGCTTAAAACCATGATTATCATGTGACCCAGATGGCATCCCCTCCGCCATACTAAAAGCTTATGGTAGTATATTTGTCCCAGTACTGACTACGATATTTAATAACTGCCTGGACACTTCCGCATTTCCTAGCATGTGGAAAACTGCTCGTGTTTTTCCAGTATTTAAGTCGGGCTCTAAAACAGATGCTTCTAATTATCGCCCGATTTCTCTACTATGTGCCACATCAAAGATCTTCGAGCTGGCTCTTCACAACATATTGTCTTTTAGTGTGAAAAACTCATTGATTCCTAATCAACATGGTTTTCTCGCTGGCCGCTCAACTACCGCAAATCTCGCTAGTTTCACGACGCAGATCTCCACACCTATTTCTCAGAGATGACAGGTTGACGTAATTTACTGTGACCTGAACAAGGTTTTTGTACGTAGTCAGCCACAAACTGATTATGGTTAAACTTGCACACTTTGATGTTGACTTGTCGGTTGTGAATCTCCTGCAGAGCTATCTGCTCAATAGATATTGTTATGTAGCCGTAAATGGCCAAACGTCTTCTTTGTATAAAGTGACTAGTTGGGTCCCTCAAGGGTCGGTATTAGGCCCACTCCTATTTTCAATTTACGTTAATGATGTTTGTTTTGCCATTCGTAATTCTTCTTTCCTCTTGTATGCCGATGACACAAGATTTTTAGGGAAATTCATTCAGTTAACGACTGTCGCTTGCTGCAGTCAGACTTGCGCTCTTTTTCCGAATGGTGCAATGGTAATAACATTTCTCTGAATACCTGGAAGACAAAATTCATGTCTATCACTCGCAAAACATCTAGCGTGTCATTTCAATACTCTGTCAATTCTGTGTCCTTATGCAAGGTTTATGAGATCAGTGATCTTGGTGTTGTTGTTGACAGCGCGTTAAACTTTTCTGCTCACGTTAAGCGGGCTGCTATGCGGGGCCTTCGTTTTCTCGGATGTGTTTGTAGAATATCTCGAGAATTCAGGTCTCCCATGGCCCTACACAAATTATACACGGCAATATGTCTTCCGCAACTTGAGTATGCGTCCGTGATATGGAATGGCATTGCTCAATCCAGCGGTAACACCATTGAACGAGTCCAGAAAAAATTCCTCAGCATATATAACCATCGCTTTGCTAAAAAAGACTCTGGATCTCGTTCAAATACTGCCGAATTATTATCACTGCCATCACTTCACTGCCGACGAAATCGTTCTGACCTCTTATTTCTTTACAAGCTAGTCCACGGTATCATATCCTGCCCTGTACTTCTCAATTGTGTTAATTTTCGAATTCCGCGTAAGTTAACCAGAGAGAACAGACCGTTTCATGTACCCGCCTGCTTCTTCCCCCGCTCTACCGTTCACAGGATACAAAGTCTCTATAATGTTAATTTTCCTGGTCTTGACGTTTTTCATAGTCCACAATCATTGTTTTTATCCGAGCTTTGCACTGTTTTGACATAGTGTGACACAATGTACAAAGTCTTCCCTTCTCCGTCTTTCCGCATAGTTGTATATGTGCAATCTAATTTTTTATTCCCCGTCAATATTTCTCGTGTTGTCTTATTTTACTCCTCCCCTTTTGTGTTCATTTCTCTTTGTCTACGTGTTTTTGCTCTTTTTTATTTCTGAAAACTGTCTGTATTGTATTGTTTATTTTTGTTGTTGTTTTTTTTTTCGTGCGCCTGCACAAAGACCTGGTTGTTCCTGGGCGCGTTAAATAAATAAATAATTGAATGATTGATTTATTATTATTATTATTATTATTATTATTATTATTATTATTATTATTATTATTATTATTATTATTATTATTATTATTATTATTATTATTATTATTATTATTATTATTATTATTTTGTATTGAGACTACTGTGATGGAAGGTAGTCGTGCTGAAGGCTACGTGTGTGGCTAACCATGCAAGTGAGCAGCGTACGCAAGATTAATACTTAAATCGTGTTTTGTCGCGTAGATCTACAAAACAATGACGCCTGTGTTTGGGCGTTTACGTCGCGTCGCTGCACGGAACTAGAGTGCTCAGGTGAAGAAGACGCGGTTGTCGTCGTTACAAACGTGAGTGTAGACACAAAAATCCACTCGATTTTCGCTCGCTTTTTGGTCACGAATCCTCCATCCTTCCGTGCCAATACACTGAGTAGTTTTGATTAGTTTAGCTCTAACGGAGTTGCATCTTTTGTGGTATAAAACACCGTGTGAAACCTATATACACTCTGGTGTGCAGTCTGGTTTATGTAGCAAATTGCGTCGGCGTCGCGGTGATGTTTTCGTGTTACCAACATTGTTTGAATTTACCCTCTACTTAATATTCTCAATATGAACATTCTATTAACTGGACGCTAACAGTATGAAACGAACTAAAGACGCGAAGCTATCCAAAGTATCACGTTTATGAGATTTCTCTTGGAAAATTGTGTTGCTGACTGATTGCCGGTGATTACGTCGTTTCTACCTCTTCGTGATGAGAGAACGTGCTTTCATATGTGGTGAAATAAAAAGCAAAAAGCACTGGATCAAAAGGGCTCCGGCACATGACTAGTACATTTACTGGACGTCTGAGCTCCGTTGAGTAATTCCCTTCAAATAGGTTCATTACGTTTGGTTTATGAATCAGTATTTCATTCAGGGAGCATAAAAGGGCCTCTTTTTTTTTTAGTGATTTGTGTGTCTTCAGGTGAGGTGATGAACGCGCATGCTAGATCAGCGTGGTGCGTGTACTGCATACATATTCTCTATCGGCGCATCGTTATCTTTTCAGATGGCATCGTAGGGAGACAGTCTGGCTAAATTAGCAAAAAAAAAAGTCTGCCCCTTTCACTGGTTGGTATCTAAACGTAAGTACCATGCCAGGGAGAGTTTTTTTTTATCCGCCCTTGCGTTGAATTCAGCAGGTTTGCACACAATCTAAACGCTTCGCTTTTACCGTTGTATGGAAGGTGTTTGTAGAATATAATCCGCAACTTCACTCGTTGCGTAATCCTACACGAAAAGCAGTAAATTAGGAAACACATTTAAACTTAAGATGTACCGTCTTTATTTTCCGACTTGGCATTTTTGTATTTGTAGATTTTGCCACCTAATTTTTTTTCTCTTCTCATTCAGTACTGCGAAATATAATCTAAGTTTTTCAAATGATCAAGGCTCACAGCTTAGTGAGAAAGATCTTGAGAAAGACTGCAGACAAGGAAGAGCAACCTTCATGCACCTAAATATATTGGATGATTGACTGACTGATCTTACAGAGATGTCCGCCATTTAAAATTCTATGTTAGCCAAGGGCTTTATCCAATGGATTACATATACAGAATTTCTATCTATGTTCTAGAATAGTGCTAGAGAAATCTGGCTATTGCTACTTTGTTGGAGCAGCTACGAATCCCCTTCAGAAATAAGACGCTAGTGCGTGACATTTACCAGCCTATAGCGTCACCTGACTCTGAGAGTTTTCATAGAAATCCAAGCGAGCCACCAAAACTCCTCATCACCAAACACATAAAATTGGTGCTCCTTTTTTTTTCAGAGACGCTTTCTTTAGCGTAAAGAAGCACCATGAAGCTATGAGATCCTGAGACCTGAAAGTCCATAATATATTAACTGTCAGAATTGACCAACGATGGTCTACTGTAGCGAACTTGAGAAATTATTGCAAGCGTAACGCCAAAAACACGGAGGAAAATAATCGCTAGAAAAATGTAGCATAAGTTGACGTCACCCTTGAGCGATGAGCATCGAGAATTTAACAGTTCGTGACATCGATTTTTCCATTAAACGAGAGCAGTAGATGATAGCTCCCTCAAAAATCCTTCGGGCTTTGAAAAAGTTTGTAACCCTATGCACTCCCGCTTCTAATGCACTCCCTGCGTAATGGTGTTCTGCTGCACACGGGGCTATAGCGGTGGATTGAATGACTGAAACATTATTTCTCTCTTTTTTTTTCATTGTATTTCTTTCTTTTATTTTGTGTCTTTCGCCACGGAGGAAATCATTCACACGAAACACGTTTCTGCAACTTACTCTCCCAAGGAGTCGAGTGCGAAAATGTTTTCCTTTTTTTGCTTAAGGAAGTGGTTAAATAAAATCTTGACGTGTCTCGTCAGTGCGCAGTTATTAAAGCGGCGCACCTTTTGAAACAATGTCACTCCAATGACAAAATTAAAGTCACTACTGACTGACTCAGTGAATAACTTTATTTGGTCCTGAGGAGGCGATGGCCGCCTACTGACGAAAAAATTTATATCGCGAACAGGGGACGAAATAGGAAACACACAATATCCACACACTGGCTTTCCTATGTTTCCTTTCCGCGATCCAAGAATGTCTATGTAAAGCGGGTCTAATCACCAATTTCACCATTTCCTTTTTTTATAGAAGAATGGTTAGTACTTTATGTAAATCTACCGTTCATTTCTCAAAGGTAACCTTAAAGCCATTATGTTTATGGGCTTCGATTATGCGCTGATCGAAAGATGACAACGAAGAAGACACACAGACGGACAGAGGTTAATGGGACAAAGCACAATTTTCAACCGTTTTATTTCCACGCGTTGTTCACGTATACATTTAGTACAAGGCACACATCAGAGCAATAAAAAACGATACCCTCGCCTAGACAAAATCAGCCTTTTGTCTTTTTACCACCAAACTAATATCTGAAGTTGAAAGTTGCTCATTGGCCCTTTAACATCTCATCTGAGTGTCTTTTTCGTTGTAATTCTTTCAATCAGCGTATAATCAAACATTTTGACATGAACCAACTAGCCCCAGTCATATATTTACTGTCATTGATGCTGAAGAAGCACCGAAATACGTTTATTTTGCAGCGAATGTATGCTCAAGTAATATGCTCAGAAAATAGGCTCAGCATATTTCCTGGGCATATTACTTGAGGCAGGATCCAAGCTGGCAGCTTGTTTTGCACCGGTGGTATGGCATGCCAGTTTTGAACCTCCCTCAAGCAGTTGAACCTGCCTCAAGCATCTGAACCTGCCTCAAGCAGATTTGAACCAGTTTTGAACCTCCCTCACGAACGCCCCTTTTAGTATGATACGTCAGTGTTAAACCTGCCTCAAGTAGATCGCCTGCCAGAGGCAGGTTCCAAACTGGCGTATCATATGCTCGCCGACGATAACTGTGTTGTCATTTGCTTTTGCACAGCTTTTTCTGTGTTCTCTCGGGTTACTCCCTTTCTCACAAAAGGGAGAACCCGGAGGCAAACCTTGAATTAATGAAAGACTCTCGCAGCAACGCGGGCTTATCGCACGCGCACAAGAACTGAGCTGAAGTGAGGGCAAACTTTTCTAGCGCGGGTTGTTGAGCCCTCAGAATCTTGATCCAGATTCTTGTTGCCCGTAAGGCACTTTATGTCCACGCGCGTGTGTAGCTAGGCGCATCGACTCGCATGCTTCCAAACACAACGCTTTTTTTTTCAATTGTTCTCTCTCTTCCTTTTTCTTTTGTTGTGACTTCAGTTGTAAGAACTGAAAGAGAATATAGAAATGAGTAGACTCGCTTTAAAACAGGGACGGGCTACCTGGGGAACCGACTGTTACTTAGGTGCGATCTCTTTAATTTCGAACGTACAGTACTTACCGACTGAAACGGGACATCGTTGTTTTTAGTATAATTACTGCTATGAGCAATTGTTTGGGATGACCGCGTCATGTCGCTGCAAATCTGAGCGATAAGGGTAATGTTGACTGCGATGTAAGTGTTCGAGTCAAAATTACGCCGATATGACGCGAACTGCATGTAGCCGCTGGAAACGAAAGTACGTGCCTTACTTAGCCCTAAAATTCCGTGTTTCAATCCGTGAGTACTGTACATACGTCTCGATAACGGGCATCGTACCTGCGAATTTCTAGCTTTCTTTCGGAACAGTTGAAGACGATTGAAAAAGTTCTTTTGAAAAAGATTGAAAAACTATTGGAAAAGTTCAGGAGCCCTATCATGCCTGACGTACTACTTTTCTTTCTTTCTTTCTTTCTTTCTTTCTTTCTTTCTTTCTTTCTTTCTTTCTTTCTTTCTTTCTTTCTTTCTTTCTTTCTTTCTTTCTTTCTTTCTTTCTTTCTTTCTTTCTTTCTTTCGCATTGCGCAATGCCACCTCCTAACTTTTTTCCTTCCTCCATGCCAGGAATATGATCTTCATCCGTGTACTTAGCAGCTAACGCTTCATTTGCTGCAGGTAACTGCGACGGTCATGCATTCATATCCAGGCAACAATGAAATGTGGCAACACGAAATGACAAGTCACCTCGATAAAAGTCCAGATTGCCATATCGGAGACGGCTGATCGCCGACAAGACCACGATCGACAGAGCATCAATTACTGGAAAACGACGCGTGCAAATACGCGTGCGACCGGCGCACTTTTGAGGGCCGCACTTCCTTGCACTCACGGGCGCCGGGTTTTCTTGCGTACAACGCCAAAATCTATGTGCTACAAAAGCTTCGCTTAAGAGGAAAAAAACAGAAAAGGCCAGCTCTTTCTGCGGAAAAGAAAACATGGCAGCGATGCCTTTCAAGAGCGAAGTAAAGAAACACGAGGGAACCTTTCAGTGGCTTTGTCGAAGCGTCTCCAGCTTCCACACTCGCCACCTGTTACTCAATCAATCGATCGAAAAGCCCGCCATAAGGGGCGCGTCGCTTTTGTAGGTCTGCCACATCTACCTCCCCGAGAACTCATTCCTTCTCTCTTTCACCTCTTTAACTCTCCCTCGGGTGTCTGTACGTACATGTGGCTGTAGTTTGCTGCTCCCTATTGGCTGTGCCGAGCCACACGGCTGTCTCCTTGTTTTTCCATTTTCTGCGGACCGATTTCGTTTAGGCGAAAACGCTCAGACTCGCCGCAGCAATCGATACTCGCATATGTCAGTCTTGTTTCCCTCTCCCCACTTCCCCTCTCCTACTCTCCTTCTTTCTTCATCGCGACGGTGTTGCAGTGCAAAACTCTACAACCTTGGATAGTGCCAATTTTATTGCCTCAGCAAAAACTGCAAGTTTGTTTTGTTTTGTTTTTCATTTTCCCATTCATTGAAGCTCTTATTTTGCTGATATCGTCTACGCTTGCACGTAGTACTGTGGTTTTTACTTTTCTTTCTTTTTCCGTCGGATGTCCTTGATGATGTATTTTAGTAAATCGATGCAGATAACTTAAAAACGAGACATGAGCGTTAGAGCTGCTCAAGTCTGTTGCAAGATATTTCGATCGCAAGTTTGTTTGTTTTTTTCTATTTTTCTTCATTTGTATCTGGAGTGGAGTACGCTTCACGTTGAAGCGGAGAACGAAAAACATTGTTCAAGCTGCCTAGAATAGACCGCTGAAGTAAGCCGGACAACATCACCAAGGAAACGGACAAGCTTTATCTCGTTCAAAACATACGTGCACCTGCATCTCGCTCGAAACCTACGCATTATTGCCTGCATATTTTATAACGGACCGTTTCCTCCGCGGCCGATCTCACTACCTTGTCATTGGTTTCTTCCTTTATTTCATTAGGATGGCGTGGTGCACGCTCGTGCGAATATTGAGAAATACCAAGTAAGCTATTGTGCGCTGGACACCAGCACGATATTTGGAACGGGTATACTCCGTTTGTCGTGATTGCTAGAACAATAGCGTCTCACGTAAGAGTTACAATTAATGATAAAAACATAAACTGCAGCGTTTCGTCGAAATTCCCCTAACAATGCTTCGCGTTTGTTTGGCGGGTAGCTGTTATCACCATTCAACTTATCGCATTCGCTTTTCAATCAATACTGCAACTCCAGACGACCTTGATGAACGACAAAGAAGTTGGTAGGAGAGCAAACGTTGCTCTCGCTGCCAAGTTTCAGCGCCGATACAATCTTCGAAGTTGTGACTAGTCTAGAACACGCTTAACGCATAACGACTAAATTGTCAAATGGAAACCTACTTCGGCAAATAACGCTTAATCAGGCTGCAAACAAAGGACAGCCTGATTGATTGGAAGGCGCCAACCCTGTAGCCCTTAACGAGGGCTGTGCGATTGTTAGCTAGCCGAAAAGACCGGCTTGCTAGTTTTCAGGGTACACGTCGTGCTGTCTGATTGAGTTCAATAAGAAGGTAGATAAGAAGCTAGTTAGTTACGCGAAGAAAGTCCTGAAGCTTCGCAATTTTGTCGGTTAAAGTATCGCCGACGTGCTTTGTAAGACTTTAGTTGTTCGGAATAAGAAAAATTATACATTAACCTTCACTGCGACAGCCTATGATAATCACGAAGAACTTATTCTTGTTTACCGTAAGGTTAGGGTTACGCACTCTGACATGCAGCCACCATTCTCTTTATACGTATCAACACTCGCACGCAAGCGCCCGGTCACGTAGAACTTACAAAAATGAGAACAGAACTTTGCGATTCTTGTCAACAAACGTAGCGAATGTCCTTGCTTACTTTTCTACCTTTGCTAAACCTTTCTTGTCAGTAAATCAGGTTTTTTTTCTCTGTGCACGTTATATTTACCACGTGATACCTTCGCACACGTTGCAACTAAAAAGGTGAATCAGTTAGGATTAACTTGTTTATCATTTCCCGACGTACTCACGAAACGTGTTTTCACTACAATTAAGCACATAATGTAGTTTGAATAACGAAATTATGAAATAATCAAAAGCCCTGCTTACTTGATTTTCCTTGATGTCAAAACTAACAAAAAATAGCTTGTAAACATGGTTCTGCGCACTGTTCAGGCGTGAGGATACATGATTGTTCAAAGCAAAGCTCTTTAAAGCATCGGCTCAGGCGCATGAAATATTTCCACCAAGGAAAAGCGTCACGTGGTGTTTAAGCAAGCATTCTCTCTTTCTCTCTCTCACTTTTCATTGAGAAGTAGAACCTGCGCGGGCTAAAGTCAGTGGACCCCAAATTTTAATACGTCACGCCTGGCAGGCAAACTCTAATGAAAGAACCTGGTGTTCTTGTAGATTTCAGAGTAAATAGGGGTACACGACTGTGGACCTAAAGCAGGGATGCCTAATTACGTACGACATTAGCAACTGTATGCAGATCAGCGTCACCCCCCTCTAACGCAAACACCCTAATGAAGTCGCTGAAACTTTGAATCGACACTGGAAAGCAGACAACGAGTGTTAATTACAAAGGTGAAGACATAAAGAAAAATAAACGGGTTCAGGGGCTGTTCAACGCACTCGACCACGGAGTGTTCGTGTTGAAATCAGCGTCGTTCTCGCGCCGTTCTTTTCTGTCTTTGTTCTTATTGTACGCTATAAAAGTGAACAGGGTCCTCAACTCGCGGTGTATGTAACTATAGCTGCTCCTGCAGATGGATGTTTCGGTGAAGCTCGATATTTGTTTGGAGGCGCGTTAATTTCAAGTGTTAACGTAAACTCAACGGCACGCTTCAGTAATATCGGCTAATATCAGCTAATATACGGACAGCGCTTACTCCGTCTCTGTGTTGTCCTGTCGCGCGCGCTGGTTCCTATTTTCTAATGGCATCACAACAATCAGCCCGCCTCCTTAGAAAAAATAATTTGGCTACGCTATGGTGGACGTGCCTTGCATTTACAAATCACGTATATTGGTATGTTTTCCAGAGACAATATTATGAATTTCAAGTATATGTACAAAGAGGCGCATTGAAAACGTATCTATGTGACTTGATGGAATTATTTAGCCTGTTTTTTGTGTACCATATTTTTTTTTAATGTTATTCGATGCGACAGTAACTCTCCCGGTCAGTCTGGGGAAACAAACGCGGGACATCTAAGTACTTGGTTAAGTCGCAACTGCCGAGAGTCTTGGGGCAAGAACATCGGCCAAGGGTGACAGGCAGTCCATCTTGTTCAATGTATCAATGTTCAGTGGGTTAAAGAACGTTGGTTGTCAGGCTTAGTGAGTATTACAAAATCTGGCTTTTGCTTCGTGGCTCATCCCTTCGTAAGCTTACTCTCTTAGATGACCGCAGTTATATTCATATTGCGTTCCTATGTAAGTGGCTGGTTTCTCGAAGGAGACATGCTGGCTTCAATATATCATAAAAAGAAACTTTGGAAACAGTTCGCAACGCTTCCAGAGATTTCTTAGCTCTGCGTTACTATTCTGGTTATATTACGTTATTCACACAAAACAAGACAAAAATCCCCTTAGCGTATAGCTCAGGAGAGCGTACCACACCGTGCTTTACAAAAAAGAAGTTAAACCAGATCACAATACAATGTTGTTGATTTTCTGTTTCTTTCCACACCATGTATCCCTGTATACGAGATGTGATCCGGTGGTTTGGAGCCATATGTCAGGGAAAACGACCTATCCTTTTTTGTAGCGTTAGCTACAGTTGCCTAGCCGGAGCCGATTTCGCGTGGATCCTCATGAGCCGTGCTGCGCATGCGCGAGGATCAGTGATGTCACACAGCTGGCTCACCGGAGCCTACATCTCACGCGCTCTCCGCCACCGCCGCGCGCGACTCGCTGCTGCTGGTCTGCGCGTTCGGGAGGAGTGGCGTCGTAGTCGCGGCAGACACGCTGGCGCCGGCGCACGCGCAGACTCCGCCACCGCCGCGCGCGACTCGCCGCCGCTGGTCTGTGCATTCGAGAGGAGTGACGTCGTAGCCATGGTAGACACACTGGCGCCGGCGCGCGCGCAGCTATTCGCCTTCGCTGTGCAGTCGCCGTCTGCCACTGCGCTGGAGCCGCTTGATAGCGCCTCTGACTGGCGTTTGCAGGTTGGTAACGCCTTGGAGAAGGAGAGCGCAAATGCTGCTCAACGGCGCAGAAGAGCCGAGAATCTTATCTCATCGGATCCCGATGTAGTTGCCTGGCAATTAGCGGTTCAGCGTACGAAGAAGGAACAGAAGAAGGCTAATAATCGTAGACAATCTGGAAAGCTAAGAATAATCAGCTGAACCTTTGCTAACGCTACGTATATCCTGGCATAGTCGAGCTAAGCCACTGCAATTTTTTTTCGCTTTCGTTCTCAAAATTATAGGCAAGTAGATATGAGTAACATGAGTAACGCGACAAAGCGGTCAGACGGGAAAGGTAAGTTCACTTGTGTGCTTCGTTGTAAACAGCACACTTTGAATGAGGGATCGGTTGCTGTATAACAGGTTATTGAATCTGAACACAAGTTTAGCCGATTCTTTAATTTTCCTTGACACAGTGTCTTTGTAGCAATATCGCAGCGTTCTTTCAGCCCTGGTAGTTGATATTTAGTCATATTTCGTTGCTTATTTCACCCACGAAAAGAACCTGTTTTATCGACCGCAATCATTGCGTTGATATGCAAAGGAACCACTTGGTCTATGTAAATATTGTTCAATCTTGTATCTTTTTCCTCATTTACGATAAACTTTCACGAAAGAAGGAGAAACAAGTTTTCCCCGGAGCGCCAGAATCCCGAAAGCTCCGAACACTTTCATTTCATTGTAGACAAATTGCAAACGTGGTAAGCATTCAATAAAAGTGAAATCGGTCGACTGTTGCACGAAAAGAAAAATGCCTCTTGAGTGAGATTCGAAGCCTGCTCTCAAGGGACTCTGACGTCTTTCTTTTTTTATTTTCTTTCTTCTGCGGCGAAAGAAACTACGGCTTATTTGCATATGTAAGGGGTTCTCGAGCGCTCATTTTCAAGAACCCATCGGCCTCCCTTTACAGTGATCTGCATTGGACAGGTTGATTTCATTTGGGGGAAGTGAAATTCCTCCCTCGTGCTGATGAAATTAGGGCAGTCGACAAAACGAGAAAATGTGACTTCGTTTGTCGGTCATTATTCTGGACCAAAAGTGTTTTTCTTCTTCAGCGCCTCTTTCACTCCGTTTTGAGATCAAACAAGTTTAGTGCTGAGAATGTTATACAGAGAGCTCATTTTTAAGAAAAAAGAAAGCGATTGGATGCGAAGCAGGATATTAGAATAACAGAGAGCTGAGCTAGTTGGTAAGTATTCATTCTAAAAACACAGGGCGTGCAAACAAGGACACAAGAAAGAAGTCAGGACACCACAAACGCCGTTTGTGGTGTCCTGACTTCTTCCTTGTGTCCGTGTTTGCACGCCCCGTCTTTTTAGAAGGATATCAGAGTTTCGAGGGCTCAGGTTTTCATGCGTAATTCACGCGTCCAAATCATCTGTCCGCGTCCTTTGTGCCGCGTCGTTTATGCATATAGTTCATCACTTGTAAACATCACGTATATTAGAGTTGTGCAAGGGCTCCGGATAGCCCGCAAGCCCGAGCCCGGCCCGGCCCACGGGCAGCGCTCGGGTAGCTAGCCAATGTCTTCTCATCTCGGGCTACTTTGTTATCAGGCGGGCAGGGGCCAGGTGCAAAGCCCCAATCAAGCCCAAATGTAGACGTTGTGCCGGAATTGTTTCCCTGCGGGTAACGGAATTATTCAGTGAGTGGAGCGACGATGGCAAGACGAGCTTTGTGATTATCTATCCATTGAATCGTCCTCCTGTCCTGCATACGAGGTACTAAACTTCCGGAAGAAGCAGCAGTCTAAATATCCCAAGCTTGCTATGCTTGCGAAAAATATAGTGCCAATTCCGGCAGTGCGAACAGCGAACAGAACTTCAGTTCGGCGGGGTATGTGATGACGGAGCGCCGCACTTCACAGTAGCCCGATTCATTGGACTTGTTATTTTTACACGACAACTTATAATCTGAATATATAGTGACTGTCACGTGTCGTTTGCTTATGTTTCACTCTGTTATGTTGAATAACATGCCATATTATTGGAAAACGACATCTTGTCTCCTTAGACAATCTTCATAATGTCAGGCCTGGCAGGGCCGGGCTCAGGATTTCGTTATTCTACGTCGGGCCGGACTGGGCGGGCTCGCAACCGTATAGCGTCGGGCTTGGGTGGGCCTCCGATACAGCCAGCTGGCTCGAGTCGGGCTCGGGCTCGGAAATGCGGCCCGTGCACGGCTCTAACGTATATGTCCGTAGGAATTAAGGTGCCATGGAATAATGACCAATGAGCCTTATTGCAAAATATGTTAAACCGCAAAAAAGTGGTCTTGTTTTCTTCAAGGCAGCAAGGCTGCCTTGGAGAAGACAATACCACTTGTCGGAACGTTGGCTCCAGCGACATCCCCTGTTCAAGAATATTCATCTGACGCACAAAGAGAATGCGTGTCTGTATTCCGACATGAAGTCAGTGGGAAACGGGAGCTTTTTGCTCAACTCAATATCTTGATCTGAAACATGGCAGTTATCATCAGAGAGTTGTGGCAGAGGACACCACCGATGGTATAGCACTAACTGTCACTGCAACCGCAGTAGCTGAGACGAGCTATAGTCAGATCGCCTTCGGTGAAGAATAAAAAAAAAGCCTACGTTATGTTCAGTCTTACACAAAAGGAAGTGCACTTTGCGGGGTCACGATTATCCGCTCAGAAAGAGGCGAACAATTATGCCCATTTACGGGAAAGCAGGCTAACATGAAGAAAATGAAAGAGGAAGGAAATAAACGATAGAAAGAAGTGTCGCTACAGCATTGCCAGTGTTCGCCACATCCATTTTCTTGTTTATATTGCGGTAATATGTTAGCGCTTATCGTGAACGCGCTCTAATGAAGAATGTGCAGTCAAAGCACTTAATTTCATGGATGAGGCGTTATCACTAATATTCATTGTTATCTTAAGATACAATAACGCATATGTAGGTGTTCACCTCCTTCCTTTAAAGTGTTGTGTTTCGACAGAAACACGGGGAAAAGAATTGGGCAATCTCAACCCTGGCCCACTCGGAAATCATACCTTCAAATACCTGCGGTAGCTGTTCTATAACGAATTAATTAATGCACAAACTGATTTCGAGAGGTAAACGAGTAAGGATCAGATTCTTGTCAAACCGTGAACGAAGCACGTGTATGGGCCTTAGTGTTTTCAGTAATTAGCACACCATGCACGAAGCTGTTTTAAATGTGCCACACGTCATAAGAACGTGACTATCTGTTTCTAACCTTAATGCGCCAGTTCTCAAAAACTAGACAAAGAAAAAACACCAGCCCGCGGTTGAACTTCTTTGTTGCTCACTAACCAGACAAAGCACACTCAACCAATCAGGTGCTTAAGTGAACAGCAATAGAAATATCTGGCGATTGCCGAGCAGCATTAAAGACCTAAAGGCTATTTCGAGGCCCAGCCCAACGATTCCTAAATGGTCTGTACGTGAAAACAGCGCGGGGCTCTCGACGCGCAGTGTCTCACTGATTCTGAACGCGTGTTCATTGATTCGACCGTTCTGCGTCGCGCAACTCCTGGCGCATCAAAGCGTGTACAAAGCCATTTACTGGTTCGCAGTTCAGTGATTTTTGTCTCGAATCTAACAGAGCGATGGCACGGCCACACGCGTTTTACAGCTTCATGAGAGACCAAAACGCATTAGCAATTTGTTTCTCTCTTTTATTTTGGTGGTTGGAATGGTTCTGCATACGTATATAATTGCTTTTTTTAGATCGATGTAGGCAAAGAAAATCTGTTCCTTAAAAGTCTGAACATGGTTAAACATGCTGGAGTATTGTTACATGTGTGTACGCGTGTGCCATTCTTCGGTTTGGCTCATGTTATTGTAGTGCTTCACAGCAACTACGCAAGCAAAAAAAAAAGAACTTGGAGGATGCTTGAGCTTCGCCTTCAAGAGTATAACGCGATAGCGTAATCGGGCCCCGTACGCATCGACTTCTCAATTGCTAGCCCGGCTTCAATTCTCGGTCCATGCCTCAGCCGGGCCGCGAAGAAACAAACGTCTGTGCACGTAACATTGGTCGTTTCAAACTATCCTAGAATGCCTACTGCAAGTACAGTTGCGCAGTGCCCACTACGACATAATTCTTCCTTTTGCAAATCAGTGAAGGGCCCACTACACGTCCGTAAGGCAATACGCGCACGTATAAAGCTGTTCACTTTGTCGATGCACTTGATGCAATGATTGAATACGTCTGAGCGCTTTGTAATGGGTGGGCCTTTAAAACACCCACTCGTTGCACAATTCACATCTTTTGACCGCTGGCGCGATTCTACCCTTCTGCCACGCAATATTACATGCGTTATGGAGACTCCTTCCACTACATGACATTCATATAGTGTTTTTTTATTCCGAAGCAGTTTCAGGGTGTTAGTTTCCTCCCTTTCAAAAACAGCCCCACCAATAATACACCGTATGATTTATTCATCTTATTAGCACTTTATTCGCTATGGAAGAGCCGCACGATCGACAGGCACGCCGAACCACCACGATCGACGAGGTCTGTCTTCCGAGAAGAAGCTGCTCAACTGCGCAGTGTTTTTGAGACTTTTGAGCCCGTCCCGGAGTGGCTTGTACTTCTGTACGCTTGTGTGTGTTTGCCTGACTTTTGAAATGCCTCCTATTGTAGGGAACAACGTGGGTGTTGTGTATGTTAAGGTAATTCTAATGTGACGAATTATGTAGTGCGCGGTTCACAGCAATAACAAGTCATCTTTCCATGAATTCAAGAGAAAAAAAGTACTAGCGTGGCTCTATGTTAGAGCAGCTGCTTTCCACGCAGACGGCCTGTGTTCGATCCTCACTCGAACCGAAGTTTTTCGTTATTTTTATTTTATTTGCATCTTCCTCGATTTTTTGGTCATGGACAAGATGATTTTTCGCTCACAGCCAACGACGCCGACGCCGACGCCGACACCGTAATTTCTGCGAAACGAGCTTTTTAACGCTCTCGCGTTAAAAATAAAGGACATGTGTGACATGAGTATTACTTCCTCATCAGACATGTCGCTTCTAGATATTTTGGCCTAACTAAAGTTTTATTTTTTCTACGTGCCATTCGTTTTGTCACTGTATTGAACACGGCAATATTTTTTTGTCTGTGGCAATTTGCCAAAAGATATGTCGCATCAATCGTCTTCTGTGCGTCATTAGGACACATCAAAGTGCGGGCGTAAACACGCTTACAGGCTAAGCTTATCAGTAATCCTTTGCAGTAGGCAAATATTATTACTCAAACAACCACACAGGGATCAGGTCAAAAGCGCGATCCATCTGAGTCCTGAAATAAACGCTCCATTTGCTTAAGAGAGAAGGAACAGCGGGCAAACACACCATCCCAACCTCTCCAACATGGACACTTATTTTTTTAAGAAGTAGGCCTATGCCTACAGCGCTGACTGCGTAAAAAATGGATCACTGGCTCAATATTGCCGATCACCTTTAAGTTTGACTGAACAGCTCGTAGGAAAACTGACACCAAAAGTGAATGTATAAACGCTTACAAGCTCGGAGTTGTTCAATAATTCAGTTGCTGTCTTCGCTGGAGCTGAATCAGTGCATTGCTACGGCAACGAAATGAGTGGCCTACGTGGGAGGGGATTCTCGTGTTACAGGAGCGCTCGCGTGGCCTGCTGTTGGCGCATGCTAAAGAACTCTAGGTAATCAAAATTAATTCGCAACCTTGTCACATTCGAAAAGTTATATTCCCACTTGCGAAAGCAGCAAGCCATCTTAGTCACCGTGCAAACTAGTTTAGTGTCATACTCGCTTTCTGAGAGGTGATTTTTCTAACGGGCCGATGTAAATGTTCCGGACCCCACCTAGCCACCAAGCTGTACAGTCTCGGTTCTGCTGTCCAAGTATCGATTTCGTGGTTCTAATGGCGGATTGTAATGGTGATTGATACCTGCAAGCCCATCCGCTTAGTACCGCGGCAAATGAATCCTCCCTTGTCAAAAGGTGTGGCCATCGCGGGTGACATCGTTCGTTGTGTGGAGAGTTCTTTTATTATGCCAGTTGTGAAGGCATAATTAAGGCATAATGAAGCCCTCGCGACGCTACGTCCAGAGTGCGGTAACTACTTGATGAATTCATTCGTTATGGGTTATTTAACGCTTGTGTCGTCTTGGTGTCATTGTTTCGCCGTAGTTCATGTGTAATCTCTGGCTTCAGTGATCGCAGTAGATGTAAATATCATGACCAAACCCACGGAGAAAGGAAAGAATTACAATGTAACGTAACAGCGATAAAACTAACGCATCAAAAGAGGCGGCTCGATACGTGATCAAGGACTGGTATGATGCTTAGTAACTTGCACCACCGCAGCAACCGAGAGCAGCGTATGCTGTTGCGAAAAGACAACAGTTGCTACAACGACGTGTCGAGAAGAGTTTAAGCGCGAAATTGCATCAAGGAGATAGGAATAGAACACGGAGAAGCGCTTCAACTCTGCGCCTGTAACAACACACACAACAGCGTTCTCCGCGCATTCGTATGCGATCGCAGAGCCCTGTTCCTTCAAATGGAGCATTGGCCCTCTGGTAGCGTTCTCAACGTTGATCAAACATTGACAGCTGTAAGGAGGGCTTTAATCGCCGTTAAAACTAAATGTTTTAAAAAATGCTGCGTTTTAATCTGCACATATATGCGTACGACACAAACTACCTGAAATTGATCAACAATGCGCGTTTGATAACGTCCCCTTGCTGATGACTCCCTTTCACCTTCTTTGTGTATCAAGCTGACAGAGTTGACTAAATTGTGGTAC
The DNA here is from genome assembly GCF_013339695.2 of Rhipicephalus sanguineus. Lineage (NCBI taxonomy): Eukaryota > Metazoa > Arthropoda > Arachnida > Ixodida > Ixodidae > Rhipicephalus > Rhipicephalus sanguineus. The sequence continues at coordinate 153,974,158 of NC_051181.1, read as the reverse complement.
GTGTTTTTCAATTGGGATTGGGAGCTGCGGTTGCCACGTGCGTAAAGCCAAAAGCTCGGTTACGTATATTGTCTGCCGGGCCAGCGGGGACCGTGCACCACTGAACAGACTTGCTTGGCTCGCAGAGAGTCGCGGGTCACCTATTGTAATAGCGCCTATTGTTGGTCACCTTCGAGAAAAGGTATTTTCTAAATGGGGGCGAAAAGGATGGCCGAAAGCATTCTTAGTCATAGGGGGTCTAGCTGTAGCTGATAAACAATCTGGTATACACTTTATAGCGGAACGCGGGCGTGCGCTTGCTCGCCACAGCAACGTTGCGTCAGAGTCAGACAAAACGTAATGTGGCGTATTGTCAGGCTTTACGACAGGAGCCATTCGGCGCTCCTACCGTGGCACAAGAGCTCTAGCGGCTAACTCGAAACTTTGGGCTATGTCGTAACCGGCTGCGAAGCCAGCTTTATTGTGCTCGTTCCTCGGTAAACTCCTCGTGTAGAAGTGCCCCCCCCCCCTCCCCATTGTCCTGTTTATATCTTTCTGGGCCACGTCGAACTCTCTCATGTAGCTGTGCATTTCCTCAATACTATCCCCATCAACGTGATAGCCAGTAACCATACTTCCCGGCGAAAATAAAAATACTAATATTTGAAGACAGCGTCACTGAAACAGGGAACCGAAATAAGTAGCGTCCGTTTACGTACGTAAGTAGAAACGCCCTAATTATGTATCAAGTAAAAATGTTTATTGACATCATTTTAGGCTCCTTTCAAAGTTACGCTGTCACACAGTACACGGTTACACATTGCTTGCACGTTACAAGTGCACCGTCTCTTTCCTAAACCTTTATTTAGTCTGCATGCATTTGAAAACAGGCGCATGCGAGAAGCACGGCGTCTTTGTTTAAAAAAAAAAAAAAGCTCATGCCGGTCGACATGCATGGTCACTATCTTCCACTTGGAATGTCGCAATAGAATTGGGCACCAATTACAAACGAAACACTGACTTCCAGGCGACAGAAAGACAGCCTTACTTATATGGTCTGCAAAACAAAGTACTGAATAAAAAATCGTATCAATTGTCGCTGTTGCGTTTCTCGCAATTATCTCATTTGCATCCCGCTGTTGCACATTTCGAACATTTAGTACTTCCCACGTCCCATAAATACAGCGACATTCATGCAGATATACGTTTTCGCATTGTACAGGCAATAGGTGCCGTGCTGCTTACATTAAAGCCTAGGTAAACTGCCACAACGGGTGTTATGTGCCAACAAATATTACATGTCCCCGAGGCTTAAAATAATTCCACGCTTCCATGAAACTTCTCGGAACATCAGTATAATGTCTTCTCTGCTAATAAAATATAACCAAGACACCCAAGCCCATGAATCTGTCACCATTCTTTCAGGTACAAATGCACCGTTTATTTAAACGACGGAAAGCCTCATGTCTTTTGTAAAGTTTAGCGTGTTTTTAGTCTAGGTTCACGGTCCTTTCAGATCAGCATATTTATATTCTCCCTTTCCTAACGAATACTGATACAACACAGTGGTGAAATATGTATAGAACTAAAGGTAATCATTTCGCTTGAGCATCGTAATCTAACAATATCACCAGTCCCTAAGTGCGTGTTGACGTCAGCCTCGGTGGGACAGTGGTTGCGGTTTTCGGCTGATGACCCGAAGGTCGCGGGTTCGATCCCGGCCGCAGCGGTCCTGTTTCGATGGAGGCAAAATGCTAGAAATCCGTGTGCTGTGTGATGTCAGTGCACGTTGTAGAACGTCTTATGGTATAAATTCCCGGAGCCCTCCTCTACGGCGTGCCTCATATTCCTATCGCGGTTTTGGCACGTAAAGCCCCCCGGATATTAAATACTTTTTTCCAAGGCGACTCCACTTCCTCGGTCTGTACTGCCTACCTTTTAGTATCCTCCTAGAATGTTGCAGCAGCTGCGGCAGTGTCTCGATTATCTATCTTTGCCACTTGATCTCATTTTCTTCTTCTTCGTTTTCTTTCTTTTTTGCCACCTTCGCTCTTGTGGGCTTCCTTCTTAGAATTCCATCACCTGTGGAGTGGGCGAAGTTTACCCATCAGCTCAGTAAGTGCGGCTGCAGCCTCATCTTATTCGCTAGCTCTCAACTTTTCCCGCGCTTTCTTCCTTTTACAGCCTCGATGTGCAACCTCCATTGAGCCAGAGTGGGGCGCAGCAGTGCCTTCCCGCAATTTCTTCCCGACGGCTAATAGCGGTTTCGATTAGTCTCTGTCCACCGGCTACTTTTACGGTGGACCACAAAATGACCGTACCTTATTTACCGCCATGTTTTTCTTCTGTTATATATATTCTCACAGAAAATTCTTACCAGCCACTCTCTTTTGTGAAGATTAGCCTCTCCCAGTCCTTGGTTCGTTCATGGCTTCTACCAAATGGCCGGTGGAGCCAGGCTGACAGGAAACATTGGCTTGGCTACATACCTAGCTCTTCATGAGCTGCGCTCTCTGAAGACTTTTATGTTTATTTTACTGCGCGCTCCGACCGACGCTTTAGCACCAAGACCCAGGCACTGAGTACGTGAACTAGTGTGTGTTTCGCAAGGTGGAATGGCTTGTGTCACTCTCTTTGATGACTCACCGTAATAGTTGTTGTAGAGGGCATGAAGCGCCGCATTAACACCTAAGTGGGCAGAATTTGACCCCTAAAATTCCTCAAACGTAGGTTTATATCTTATTTCTCGAACGTGCTTGCTTCCAGGTGAAGTGGTAATGCAACCGCCGAGACTCAAGATCGTACTTATTAATTGAATATTTGCACCAGAGCGCCATTAAAGGATGGATGCGCGAGTAGCTTCTTTATACTAACTCTTGTTGCGGCGGGCTTGTTTCCCGTTTTTTTAATTACTACTATATCTACGTTTCTTCGCGCAAAAAATCTGCAGTTAAATTATGATATCTTAGTTTCAAAACATCATATATTAACGGCAGTATTGAGTAAATAAGTAAGTCAAGCATTAAGAAATCAAGTAAGCAAACAATAGCGGCTGACGCCACCTCTTCACGACTCCACCAAGTTATCCGAAACTGCTAAGAAATAGTAGATAGATTCGTATGCGCGTCAGTTGCTGAACGATCGGTCACTTCCGTAAATGGGAGCTTTCGGGAAAAAAAACATTCTCACTGATGTTCCCCTTACTCCTTCTCTAGTGCGGTGTAGCAAACCGGATGTTCAACTTCTAGTTACCCTCCCTGCCTTTCGCTTTAACTTTATCTCTATCTCTATTTCGCGGATTAAGGTTTTCTCTCACCAGAGTAGAATAACTTTTCAACATTTCGCCTATATGTTCGACATGCGAAAATCACACCATCTCCCGCTAAAGCGGACCATGAGGCGATGCGAAGCAGTGTTTCGGCATGTAAAGCCCGCGTTTCAGAGGTGGAGTGGTGAGGGGGAAAAGGGAGAGGGGAAGTGAGAGTGAGAAAGGAGAGGGGGAGGGGAAAGGGGGTGATGTGGAGAGGGGATGGGAAAGGGTAGGGGAGAGGTGATGTGGAGAGGGGGAAAGGCGGATGGGAGCGGAGAGGAGAAGTGGAGAGGGGAGGGGAGGAGAGGGGAGAGGGGAGTGGAGAGGGAAAGTGGAGAGGGTTTGCGCATGCGCAGTAATGGTGGTCACGCCGCACACCACCACCACCACCACCACCACCGCATTGAACTCCGCTATAAGATGCTTCACATCTAAAAACATACAAATACTTAGAGGACCGACAGGCATAGGGAATAGCTTAGTTTGGCGAGAAACATTTCTACGCTTAAATAATCACTATATGGCGGTCGGGATGGGCCCGTTTGATAAATGAACGCGCAGACTTCTGCTAATTGTTTGACGCGAGAAATGTAAACGTACATAAAAAACATCAAGTGGTGATTGTTTTTCATTACGCCGCTTGAGGCCCATCGGCACGAAACCCAAGTTTTATCGCTTATCAACGTTAATGCGCGAAGGCCACTGATGAATGGCGTCTGTAATCTGATAACAGAGCAGTGCGGAGAAAGAAAATGATGAGTAAGGTAAGGTAAGTAACCATGGAGTGAGGTGTTCTAATGTGATAACGTCGCTAATTAATTTTGCGTAATTACCATAATAGCAGCTCTGATTGATGCGATAGACAGAAATTATTCAACAGGATGGCTTATTTAATAAGTGAATGAGCAAGTTGAGCAGTTGCAGATTAAATTAATGGTCTACTTTCGGCAACAACCTGCGATAAAGGGGACCTCTGTTACATTCCCTGACTATAGCGTGCTATAAACTAATTTATCAGCCACTGAATCCTTGTTTCTCGCTTCGCTATATATATATATATATATATATATATAATATTCATCAAAACTTGGCAGTCTCAGCTAGATGATTCAGCAGATGTTGCAATCAATGCGTTCGTAGCGTGCTTATCGCTCAATTTTGTTCTTTGTTATTCGTATAAGGACAGGTTATTTCTATCCCAAGCAATAAAAACGGATTGATTGATTGATTGATTGATTGATTGATTGATTGATTGATTGATTGATTGATTGATTGATTGATTGATGGATTTATTTATTTATTTATTTATTTATTTATTGATTGATTGATTGATTGATTGATTGATTGATTGATTGATTGATTGATTGATTGATTGATTGATTGATTGATTGATTGATTGATTGATTTGACCCTTTCGGTTACGGTGTCTCCTTATGAAGACAAAATATGTTTGTTTAATGTTTAACTAGAGTTCTTGGCTAACCAAAAATAATCGCATTATTCTTGGCTAACCAAAAATAATCGCATAGCCACATTTGCGAGTGAGTAATTCAAAACGAGTGTAATTAGAAAGCGCCCTAACAGGTGTGACGAGAGCTTTTACAAATCCGCAGCACTACGACTAGTATGTATTTTTTCTCGCATCGAAAGACTGTCAACACAATAACACCCACCGCAGCTCTTTGTTAAATGTATTTAGTTTCTGATATATAGTGCATCAGGTGTATGTAGTATTTATCATCTGTACAGCAAAATAGCAGCCGTCGACAACGACGAAGAACGGTTTTCTGGTGCAAAAGAAAACCATTCGTGTCATGAAAGACGGCAGCAAAATATGCAGAACGAAGGCGTTAAGGAAGACAAAAACAATGAAACAACAATAATACAACCCTTGATGGTAATGCGCGGCCGACAGTACAAGAAAGGGGAAAAAACAAGACAGGAAAGGCTGCGCTGTGGAAACTAAGCCTAAATCTCTGGAGATTGGGCTCGCTTCGGAGGATTGCCAGAGGATCAGGCGTCAGAGGTTGTCTCGCGCGCCACTCAACCGACAGGGCTGATGGCCTTCCGTTACTTGTTTCATTTATTTCTTTCTTTTTCTTCGTCGTTACTTTTGCTTAGCATTTATTTAGCCCAATCAAGCTCAGAGCAACCACGCGTCTTCTTGCTTCTTTCTTTAGTTTTAGTGTTTGGGGCATCGAAAATCGCCAGAATGACAAGAACGAAAAAGTTAAAGCTGGCAGTTGGCGCACCACAAACAGGCCGCGTTCGATTACAATTCTGCGTTAGCAGTCAGTTGCCGCGTCCGACTGTCAGCAAATGCGTCTAGTAAGTGGGAAATAATGAAGTACCGGTCTCCCGGCTGTAAGAACAAAGATTTCCTTTGTACTCGTTGTTTCGTTATATGCCCAGTTGTTTGAAAATCTCCTTGTACACATCAGCAATTCAAGCACACTCCCGCTGTCGAAGTTGATGAATTCTGGGGGTCGACAGGCACCACTGCATTCCTATGGACAACAAGAACCCTTTTTTTAGGATACTGCTAAAATATTTTTCATACTAAGTGAAATTAAACCTTATAATATTCAGTGAGCGTGAAATATATTAATGCTACTTGCGCTATCGAAGTGTGTGGTGCCCCAACCACAAACGAACAGACGACCACCAATCTTGTGAGCAACGCAGAAGTATACGTGAGCTTAATCGAGCGCACCAAGAGATTGCTTGAAGCCGTTCGAGTGCGGACACAGTCCGCGAAAAGATCGCTTGCGGTCCTCTATGTGCAAACGATTACCGCCACTTCCAAAGCGTTCAACCATTCGGAGCGTCGTTCGGCAAAGGACTGATCTTTCCTTAACGGCCCTGTGGCCAACGGTAATCTAGGTGACTCTCTCTTACTTTGTAATTTGTGAGTGGCGCCAGTGTTTGCCTTGTCCACCGGACACACTTCGCCTTAGAAATGAAAGGGGCGCAGCCTATCAGGACGATCGCCTTTTGTTTGTGTGTATGTGGCTTTCGCTCAGGGGGCTGTGGTAATCGGGCGTCACGAGGTAACGAAACCATAAAGAGAGAATCCCAAGATAAAAAAAGTACTGTGGATCTAAGGAGGAATGCACGCTGCTGGAATGGTAGCGAAGGGAGTCGGTCTGAAGACGCAGTCCTCACTTGTTCACGGGAAATAGTGTTTCAGGTCTCCCGGAAGGCTCGAAGATATCGAGGAAATGATCTCGGTTGGGCTCAGTAATGAGAGAAAGCATTTGTGGGATTCTTCGAGGTGTGATAAGAGCGATAAATGTAGCCACAGTGATAAAACTAGCCAACCAGGGACTAAGAAGACGGGACACCGATCGTGGTTGAAGTAACGAATTGTGAAGTCGTACAATGAAACCAAAAAAAAAGTCACACAGGTGGATGAATGAAAGCCAAGACAGAAACTAATATCAGTCCTTGTTTCCGGTGAAATACCGCCAGAAGAGATGCGAGGACACTTTCCTCTGTGTTTATCTGTGTTTCTGGCAATCAGTTCACTGCCTTCTTTTTTCTTAGATAAGTCGTTCTAACAGCAGCAGCGTCATAGTTAGCTGAATACTTTTCTTATAAACGTTGAACAAGAAACTGAAATTTTTTTATACTCATCGGGGTACCCACCTTTCCATCGCCATGACTCTAGCGCACGTAGTGCTGTAGCATAACTGGCACGAACGCGGGCGGTGTCAGCCGTTCTAACAAGTTTACAGAATGCTGAAAGAGCGTAGTTCTTACAGTCATTCGCCATTGCCTTCTTCGTGTTTTATATATTGCTATCATATTCGCATGATGCATATTTCTTCACGCCTAGCTGTTTTATGAGCCTTCGTAAGGTTATGCTGCTTTGAGTCTCTCCTTTTTTATGGTTCCGATTTTAAATAAAATTATCGAATTCGTTCATTCACACCACGCAAATGCGCAAACTTCTATGATATCACCAGTACCCGTACTCACAAAAACGCCTTACGCTAAAAATTTTCGTAAGAGATTATTTCAGCCAATCACAATGCCGGACTTATCATTAGCGAAGCCGGCTAGCCAATGGGAAAACGCACTTACGAAAAAGATAAGAGATGAGAAAGAGAGAGATTTTGTGAATTCAGACCCAGTATCTTTTCGTCTGCGTCATTATATTCTTTCGTTCTGTAAAAGCCGCTGTGACAGTTTCATTCACCAAATCTGGCTGCAGAGTGGCTTGGCAGAAGAAAATAAAAATAAAATAAAGATGCTTCGATCACCCATGTCTGCAGACTTTCGACACCATTTTCTAAATGGAGCTCAGCAATCGAAAGGAAGTAGCGCTTGTAGCGTTAGAACTCCGGTTTCCCTCCCATCCAATAATCTGAGCCGGAATTCCTAGGACTCTTTTCTATTCTCCGCCTGAGTGGAAACTCCTGTTGAGCAACGAAGTTACCTTCTAACCGTAAGCCGCACAAGGTGTATAGGTGCACGCCGACCGCGAGAAAGTAGCGGGCAATGTCGTAGACTGTTTTCCAGCCATCGGAACGCGGAGCACGCGGTAAATCTAGAGCCGCTTTCTACTTTGCCGCTGCCGCTTGAGTGGTCCGCGGGATCGCTGTGAAGTTTACATTCGGGGCTTCCAACTTCGGAGGCTTGGGTTTCGATTAATCTTACTTTGCAGCAGCCTCCGCAGTTTGGAAATCAATTAGCAGCTTTTCCTTAACATTCTTTATTTTTTTTTATTTTTACTAGATCTCCCTAAAAGTACGCGGTGGGTTTGAAGTAAGTGAGCCACTGTCGTCTCATCAGATTTCACTCTGATTAAAGGAATACATTGACTACTTAAGCCGCGAAGTGGACAATGTGTGCAATGCCTCTTTCCTTACCACTCGATAGTTAGAAGAAATTGACGCTGCGCCCTTCGCAGCACCGCCGAAAATTTTTCCTGCAGGCTATCCCTTTTTACCTTCTTTGGACGATATTGTGAATAATATTTCACTATCTTGAAGTAATCTCGGTCTTCCGCTCGCCTGAGACAGAATGAAGGGCAGTTTTTGAACATAGCCCAACCAACAAAAGTCGTTGATGCGATTGATCCGATAGCCAGATACGATATTAAAATTTTTTCTAGTTATTAAAGACAAAGTCAAGGTTGGTTCCAAAAATAACCGCTTGCTATCAACTCTTAGCTACCGCCGCCCCGTGTGAAGGTGTATAGAAAGCAGCTGGCCACTTAAAAAAATGACCTGTGAATGAAAAGCTTTTTAAATTTTGTCTTAGCCTGAGAGAGAGAGAGATAATAAAATGAGATAAAGGCAGGAGGTCAACAAGTATTCTAGCATCCGGTTAGCTACCCTACGCTAAGGGGAGGGGCAAAAGGAAAGAAAGATTGAAAGGAAAGCGGAGAGGAGAGCAAACTAGAACAAAAGCTCTACTTCAATAGGAACACTTATCCTGATTTTCCTTCAGAATTGCGGAAACTCAGCCTTCCCATATATTATAGTACCAGCAAAGATATTACTTTCCACGCACAACGACAGAAAAAACAGAAGTAAGAACAATGACAGCTAACACCTGACTGCCATTGCAGAGAGAGAATAGAGACGAGAAAAAAAAAGCACATTTTCTTCAGCAAAAGAAAATGCGCGAAGAAGGACTTATAATGTGCGAATAAGGCCTTATAATGGTTGTACGGCTGGCATCACGTAGTTTCCCGCTTAAATGGTGCGCCATCTGTTTCCAAGTGCAGCTGAAACGACTGGTTCACACGCGGACATTGCCTTGCCGCACAACTGCAACTCCTTTCTGGGCCGTTCTCTACACAGCACCGCCTCTCTCACCAAAGAACGTTTTATTTTGGGCCTAAGCTCGGTTCTATACTGTATCTTCGATGGTTTTTTTTTCTTTCCTTTTTTTTTGTTGACTGCATACAGACAGTTGCATCATCATTGTCGTACTTTTCCTTCGCTCCTCTTCAGTCTCCTCGCCCCTGCGTTCTTTGTTCGATTCCAGAGAACACTTACTCGCGTGATTCGGTTTCTTTCTTGAGGAAGCACTGCCCTGCGTGTTCCGAGTCGCTCAGCAATAATGAATGGTTTCTGTTCTGTTCTAACTTGCCTGCTGTGGAGAGGTTGAGGTTTGTATTAGGCTATTCCATTTCTATACGTTCTTCCGCGTAAAAAGAAAAGAAAAGAATAAATGGTTACCCAAGCACAAAAATGAAAAAGTAAAGAATTACACACCCCAAAATGAAACAAAAAAATAACGTGTCAGTGAACAGATCGCTTATAGGAGTTCACTTAGCAGCAGAACGTTCGCATGCACACATTTCTGTCCAAGTTCTACCTTATGTAGACGGAATGACACATCGCTTCATATATAGCAGAAGAACGTGTTGTTGGGCGAGTTGGTGCTTGCTGAATCACATAATGCAGCGCTAAAAACACACCGCAAAGTAAGGAACACAAACCGACGGGACAGGCACCCGTCGGTTTGTGTTCCTTACTTTGTGGTGTGTGTGTTTTTAGCGCTGCATTGTGTCATTCGCTTCATATATAGCTGCACATCACTGCTCATCACATGCGCTTCAGTCCAGTTCTGTCGAACAAAATGGCCAAAGTACTGCTTGCCTGCGAGACTCTTACGCGCCATGTTCGTGTTTTACTTTTTTTTACTTTTTGTTTCCTCTGCGATTTTGTTATGTTTCCTCTCTGTTGTAACAGTATGAAAGACCATTAGTAGATTACAGGCTTCAGCATGAGTCCGTCAGCTGTGCGACTGGGGATTTTTGTTACCTCCTCAGTCGACTCTTTGTAGATCTTTCTACGCGTTTTTACATCTTTACAAGTAGATGCATTGGCAGGTTTTGCATGAAGGTCGAAAAGAGCCTAAGACCCTGCTATCTGTTCATTCTTGAAGGAGCTACATGGCGGAGTTTGTGACAACTAGCGTTGTGACAATGAATATCCCATTAGTTTCACGAATCTTTCTTCCTAAAGAAAAAGATTATGCTGTGGCATTATCGACATAATGCACTGCACTTAAATGATGTTGCGGGGTTCATAATCTGCAAAATATGAATAAAAATGATTTCAGTCGTTTAGTGTCCATATGATATACAGCAACATTCAATGACCCTTTGTAGATAACATTGTCATCTACAATAACCGTAACAGAGATGCAAAGTCGCGAGCCAAATGCATAGAAGCCAGCGGCGTTGCTTTGTTTGTGTGTTTGCCGTATTTTGTGCTGGGGCACGTCGATTGAAATAAGTGGCGTAGTCCACACGTGCGCGTGTTAGAAAAATTCGAGGTATTGAAGCCATTGCGCGCTGTGGAGAGGTGCTAAAAAAGAGTAATTTTTTGATACCATGGTCTCCAATCTTTCGTGCGTTAATTTACATTTCTCGACGATATCTATAATTTTATTTTCATGTGATTAAAACTAATTTTTGTAATGTTTTTACGTTGCATCTCGTCAGCAGTTCATATATCAGCGATCTAGCGTTGAGTATGTGTGCTTGCGTGGTAAATTCCCACATCCTTTCTTAATGCTCACACTGTTTCTCAGTTGTGCATCTTTAATCTTCAGAAAATGCGTGCACAGAGTTTTCAGGGTTCACTTTATTTCAGCCTTTCTCGTCCACTGAGTTCCCTTATTTGCTTGGCCTACACTTTTGCCTTCTTCATGTCGTCCTAAAGCCCTTAAGCCCGGACAATCCGCCAAGCTTACGCTCAAAAATGACTCTGTACGTTCTCTGCAGCCCTAACTCTAAAAAAAAAGTATCTGCTTTCTACATCCCTAGGAATCTTTCTGCTTGTAAGTGGCAAGTACAATGCACAATGATGTGATTTTTGGGTTAAGCCATACAACGTCATACAGTGCGTAATTAGTATTTTGCATTTCTGGTACGGCTTACCCATATACGAGAAACGTATGATGAAGTCTTGTTTAGCTATGTCAGCGACATGCCAGAAGCATCAGCTCTCAAGACTATATTTTGCCACAACTCTCCCTGCCTGTAGCACTTTCCTATCTCTTCTTTCTTTCGATCCCTTCATCCCTTTCCCCCAGTGTAGGGTAGCAAACCGGCCGCGCGTCTGGTTGACCTTCCTGCCTTTCCTTTCCTTCCTGCTCACCCTCCTCCTTCACGCATCTAGGTTACTGATATCGGCATTTCCTTCTACCCGAGCCAAATAGATTTTGTAATAAGGCACTGAGCTTAAGGCTATGCCAACTGATTTCTTTTACGTGCTCTTTTTATACTTAAAAAAACACCCGATGCTCTAACAATATGCCCAGCTGATCACAGAAGCAGAGTCAGAAGCCGCTGTGCGCGATGACTTAAAATGCCCGCAAAATTATCAAAATCAAATAAAAACTACACTAAGGTGGCGCGGCAGACACCACTGGCTGTAATCTTTCATCTGCTCCTGAAAGGCGAGGTCGGACGAGGGCGAAACTTTTTACGTTCAGACCCCGGAATAATGTACGCCCCCGCAATTTGCGCGAAATAAGGAACACAGCGCTCTAGAAAATCGTTTAGATCGACTCTCGTTCTTAACCGTGAAGTTTGTTTTTTGTTTTGTTTTTTCCCTTTCTCGTCAGCTGGCCGACCCTTTCTTCAGCCGTGTATCTTCTTCTCGCTTTTTAATGTCAGCGTATCTTCTTTTCTAGATGAAGCAACGTCCTCGCCTTTGCCAAAGGAGCGGCGCAGTTCATAGCGATAAAGAAGGGAACGAAATTCAATAGAAATGAAGAAAGAGACCCATACGCTTTACTTACGCCAGTCTGCGAGATAAAACGTCTTTTCCCCGTCATTTCCCATCTCGTGTCGGGGATACGTGGCGCTAATTATCCTAATTCGCTTTCGATTCACACAACGACGACCCGAAATGGAAGAAAATACGTGGTGGTGCGAGAAACTGTATCGACGTAGTGTTGCTATCGTGTCTTTTCGCTATATCGAGGCGTGTGGTATATACGTAGAAATTAACTGCAAGCGAACGCTGTTATCGTCGAAATGTGCGTCGTCATATGCATTGTGGGTCACCCAAGGAGCGCTTAAACATGCTGAATGGTTCAGCGCGAAAAGGATGAACACAGAGGCAAAGAAGGGACGCAAGCACTAGTTCTGTCTCACAACTACCTTCCTTAACGCAAAAACAAATATTTCAAAGCACAACCAATGGGCGCTTGCATAAAATGGATATTTAATGAAATCATCTCCAATAAATTTATAGCAAATTAATTATAAGAAAAAGGCGAGCCCCTTCTTAACATTACACCGGAAGTGGTTGCTTGGGCGAGTTTGTACGTCATACTTCACATAAAAAACAGCGCTAAAAAACGGCGGACAAGAGAAAGAAGGACAAAGACGGCGGCGCTGACTTACAAGATTTATTTGCTAGCACCGCGCAATATATACTTGCCCTATATCTGACAAATATAGGAAGAACAATAAAAAGATAAAACAGTGAAAACCTATGGAACATAATCATCGTGATAGCGCGCCATGAGCCTCACGTGTGCAAGCGTTCTGAAGAAAATCAATTTCTATTTGTGATAAGGCAATTTGTGATAAAACCGTTTCTTAGCGCTGTTTTTTATGTGAATTATACCTGAGTCATTGTAACGCGGTAGCATTATCAGGGTCTTTTCGTTCACACCTTCGATCATACCATGTTTTTTTTATTCTCGTGTCGACACCTGTGGCAGTCAAGGAATCTTACTCATTCAGCCATCGCATTGGCATGGCAGATTCATCCGTGTGCGAAAGCTGCAATTGTATAGAGACTATTGAACATCTCTTGTGCCACTGTGCCCAATTTGATGAAGATCGCCGGACTCTCCAGTGTACCTTGAATAGACTCGATGACCGGCCCTTTAATGAAGCAAAGATCTTAGGAGCCTGGTCGCGCAGCACATCAGCCCAGAAAGCCACACGAGCCCTCCTGCGGTACTTGAAAACAACTTCATTGAGCGACCGCCTGTGAAACTCAGCACTGTGTGTGTGATGTGACATGTGTCTATCCTTCTCTCTCTCTCTTTTACTCCTCTATTCCCCCTACCAATGTGTAGGGTAGCAAACTGGACGCCTAGTCTAGTTAACCTCCCTGCCTTTTCTACATTCCTTCTCTCTCTCTCTCTGTCGCTCTGTCTTCAGAATTGAGGTTATATCGTATTAAAAATTCTAAGCTCGCTTGACAGGGAGACTATGAACGTCTCTTGTTTAGTTCTACCTTACGATCATCGCCACTAACACTCAGCGCTAGTTATTGCACGTATACATCATTACGATTAAAGGTCGTTCCTCCTCTCTCCACTGGTTACGAAAAATGACGAATTCGGAGCATCAAGGCAAATGTATGGACTTTTCAGAATAACCAGTAGGACAGCCTGAAGGAAATTGTAGTTACTCTAGCAAAACAGGCATATTTGAGTAGGTAGATATAATGCAGCGGTGCCTCTTCAACTATACAGTGAAAAAAGCTTCGCCAGATGCTGCTCTGCCGAAGCTGCACCCGCTGAAGAAAAATATGCATAATACTAACGGAGCCCGAAGTCATACATGTTTGGCGAGATCAAGGTTAGCGCTGTATTCACAGCCGACTTCGGAGCCTTTGAGTGGCAGAAATAATTTTAACATAGCGCTCTGATTTGTAACAGCATTTAGGCTGGTATACATAAACTAGTGGTTGTGGTGCTCGATTGCTGACCCGAAGGTCGCGGGATTGAATCCCGGCCGCGGCGGCCGCATTTTCGATGGAGACAAAAATGCTTGAGGCCGCGTACTTAGATTTAGGTGCACGTTAAAGAACCCCAGGTGGCCTAAATTTTCGGAGCCCTCCACTACGGTGTCCCTCATAATCGTATCGCGGTTTTTGGACATTAAACCCCAACAATTGATATTATTTAGGTAGATATGTAGTATCGCGCGTTTGGCTAGGACAACTTTGGTTATCTATGTTTGCAAATGTACGCTTTGTAAGACATCAGGCAAGGACTCGTTCCACGTCACGTGGTGTTGTTCAGCCACCACCAAATGAGCGCCGGTCTTTGTGCACCGATCTACCTTTCCTCTCAGCTGCCTCACTGGCGTCTACAACGTTGGCGGCGACGGGAAAAAACATATTTGCGGCAACGCGAGATAAAGACAATTGACGTTCTTTTTTAACCTAAGTTAACCTAACGTAAAGCCTACAAAATAGAAGAAATGGATAGCCAACAACCTCGTAACAAGCGCCTACGTTCCCGCAAACAGCTCTCACGTCGTTTACTTCCTTCGTCGCTGAATACATCGCGGCGTTTAAGCGTCGACGTCGGGAGCTTAACGACGCTCGTCTCGTGCTGGGCTCACGCCCCCTCGCCCATCTCAGCGCACCGCCTAACAGCCTTCTTCCCACCCAGCCCACTCTTTACCACCGTTACCTGCACAAAGGCGCAAACGGGCTCCGTAAGCAACGCGCCGTTTCCTTACTGCCTTTGTCAGCACGTGCTGGAAGAAGCGCACGCTGCACTGCCCTCGTGTGCCTTTACACTCGGCGCGTTGGAATATGTGGCGTGCTCGGCGCTCATTTGGCGAGACCCGGATCTACCAAGCTGTTTATATATAGGCGGACAATTGCCCTCGGGGCAGTTGCCGCCGCATCTGCTCATGCCAGCAGCATTTGAAGCGTTAGTGGAAGGAGGTGCTCCTCTTTCTTTCTTTCTTTCTTTCTTTCTTTCTTTCTTTCTTTCTTTCTTTCTTTCTTTCTTTCTTTCTTTCTTTCTTTCTTTCTTTCTTTCTTTCTTTCTTTCTTTCTTTCTTTCTTTCTTTCTTTCTTTCTTTCTTTTATTTTTTATTGATTATGATAGATATCTGTCGTGCCTTTTTATATGCATTGTGCGTCAAGAAATAAACGAGGCAGTGAAATACACAGGCTCCTGTAGCTCTCTGAACCTCTTTCTAATTATATCACCGTTCTTGCCCTACTTTTCCTGGGTCATGATTGATCCACACAACCTAACGCTACTCACGCTACGTAAAAACGAATTAGTGCAGTCACGCCAGATCCCTTCCCTAGGCCTAATTTTTCATTCTAACGTTAAGTTTGCAGCGAGAGAGTGTGATTGGTAAAGAAGGCAACGTGGGGACGTTAGGCACTACTGGGAAATGGGCTTTGCACCTAAAGCTGAAATTTGGGCTAGTTGGTCTTGACTTAAAAACATAATATAGCGGAACAAAAACAAGGACAGAGAAAGAAGCACACAGGACGACCGCTGTCCTTGTTTTTGTTCCGCTATATTATGTTTTTAAGCTTTGCACCTATGTTCTTGTTAAGTCGTGAAGACACAATGTTGTTACACTCCATGACGAATCACCTCTTCTAGTATAAGACGATCTTGCTCGTTGCGCGCATACCTCGTTAAGAAAGGAAGCTTGTGTTACTACATGACCACGACTTTTAAAGTGGCATTTATAAAAGCCCTAGTACGTTGATAGAGCGCAGTATTGTCAATGTTCCTGCGAGGGAAATGTCTTTGGTGCTGCAGTCGGTCATGATTCATATTAAAGGAGAATTGACATTTTTAAAAAGAGATTCGCAGTAAAATAGAACTTTGCTTACCAGTAAGTAACGGATGATGTGCAGTCGTAGGCAATTATCGCGAAATTGATCGGCAATTAGCTTCAATATCGTTAATTACTGATAATTTTATATAGTATCGCATGTATTGCAAGCTTCACTACTATCATAATTTCATGAAAAGAACCCATCAGGAAACCAAGTCGTTCCGTCTGACCATGAAGCGCGACCCTGGAACAAAAACTTGAGGCATCCGTATGACATGCATACCCTGCATTGAGATTGTTTCCGCTTGCATTAGGAAACCACGTCCACCGTTGCTTTAGAAAGCACAGTGCTTTTTAATATTTCCATAAGAAAATCTTCAAAGATTTTTTTTCTGTAAGGATTGAACACGGCAGCTCTATCTTCGTCTCTAGTTCTGCGTTCCCTAACGATCAGCTAGCGTTCAGAATTGCATATTCATGCGGGTGCAACGCGTAATTGAAAGCGCTAGTTCGTCTACGGCGATTAAGGTGTGGCTGGGCGCTCTCACCACATGTTTTTCGGGACAAAGTACGTTGTGGAAGCCTGCGTGTCTTGCAACGAGCGATCGGCAACAGGCGTGTCCCTTTAGGCATGCCGGGAAACGCCCATCGCCCTTACGTGCGACGCTCCTGCTGACTTGCCTATAAGCTACCAATCAATACGTATCGTAAAACGTTATGCACCAGTAACGTCGCGCTTTCGAGGACGAGGGCAAAGCAATGCACGCGGAACAACGAACGTTGTTTGCTTCCTTTGTGCTTTACTTAGTGCCTATCTTGAACAGCGCAACCTCACTAGTAAGAAATACTACCTCGCCCAAGAATGGGCAGTATGAAAAGATTATAAATTGTCCTTGCGGTAGCACGTTGGTATTGAGAATAGGTGACTAATATATGCAGTAGAGCGTTCCCTTCGGGGACGCAAAAAAAGAAAGAAATTTATAGGTTCTTTTATGCATTCACCTAAGATGACTCAAAGGCAAAATCTTCCTTCTTTTCCTTCTCAGTCGATACGTCGATCCTTCCCCGCCACCCTCTGAAAGCTTTCTGCACCTAACGTGGTTCTGCACTGCCTCCAGGATCGGAGGCACCTCGAGTGGTTTTGCACTGCCTCCGTGATTAGTCCACCTTTGACCAAGCAATGATTTCATCTGATGACGTCACCACGGGACGTCACGTTATGCGCCATCACAATGATGTCATGAGGACGTCACAAATTTTGGCTATCTCTGACGTCATGATCACTTCATATGGTGACGACATCATGTGATGATGGTTTTTTGCGTCACTCGTGTCGACGCCGCCGGCGGGGGACGCCGGTCAATCTTCCGCGTTCGATGAGGCATGTAAGGCTTTCGCCTTAAAACTTGTTACAAATAACTGCAGAATGGATTAGAAGCTTCCTTCTATATATAGACATTCCGCACTAGTTAGCTTGTGACAGTAGTCTTCTGGTATCGTGTGCATATGCACTCATAAACATACGGCACTTGTAACACTAATGTACCGAAGGAAGCTAACAAAAGAGCATTTAAACACATAAAGATCACTATCTTATCGTATCCCTACTCAAACGTTCCGTTTGCCATTCCGATAAATCCATGTGTTTCAGTAAATTGCTTAAGGGAATATATGGCAAATATGTGTATATCGAAAATATATTGAAAATATGTGGGTTCCGTATGGAAACATATGGGATCACTAGAATGGTACCTGGATCTTTTCAGTTTGGACGGCAAAAGATTTTTATAGTGGTGAAGTTTCTAGAGTTTGGCGTGACGTGAAGGTGACCGTTGACCTGAATGTTGTTCATGGAAATTTTCAGCTCACCGTTTTTCACTGTATTGTAAGACATCGACACAGGAGCAGCCAAAGAATAATCACAAAGCGAGATGTGAAAAGATGGTTGCAAGGCGCACTCCCAAAAACGCATGATCGACAATGTTTGTTTCCGCATGTTTACGCGCCGAGTTCTTATCGGTGTTGTCTTCTTCTTCTTCTCATTATTATTATTATTATTATTATTATTATTATTATTATTATTATTATTATTATTATTATATTATTATTATTATTATTATTATTATTATTATTATTCCAGTCGAGGTACGCTGTGCCCTTGTACTGTTAAGCTGAGGGAACAGATAACAAATTCATTACATATTGTCAAGGAACAGCCCTGAAGTAAAACGAAAACAAAATGAGGAGGAAACATAAGACGAGCGCTGACTATCAACTGAAAATTTTATTGAAAAAACAACATATACGCAAAGAACCTTTGTTGTTCATGTTTGCGAATGAGTTCCAAGTAGGTTATTTGCTTGTATGTTGTTCCTTTCATAAAATTTTCAGTTGATAGTCAGCGCTCGTCTTCTGTTTCCTTCTCATTTTGTCTTCGTTTTACTTCGGCGCTGTTCCTTGAAAAATTCCACGATAACCAACTCGCCCAAATGGGCATAATTCAACAAATTTATTCACAATAAACTCGTTATTCTTCAAATTTACGAAGCTCACATAACCAACCCTCAAGAGGGTAACAACAGCACACATACGTACAAATATGCAAATCGGTTTAAGTTAACTCACGCGTTCGATTTTGCCACTCCGTAAGAAAAGAATAAAGTTCACTGCGCGAAAAGAGCGATAATTAAGTCTGCTAATGTAATAAAGTCGCAATTAGCAGCGGTCTTTTGCCGGTTGTACAATTAAATATGCAGGCGCCTAAGTAGTTAGAAACGGCCGCAGCACCTGAAAGCGTCTGAGCTAGGTAGCGGTACAAGGCAGGCGATTTCGGGGCGAATGTTCAACAGCTCTCGAGCACGAAATGCGTTTCCATTGTAACGGCCAATCGCATCGACTCATGTGCTGAGAGGACATTGTAAGGAACTCGTCCTGAGTGGTTGCGCACTCCAACGTGTCGCCACTGAAAGTTGAAAAAAATATAATAAGAAAAGAGAGTTACGTTTCCGCATGCATAAGTGCTGGATGCCTTGCTGTGAGACACAAGGCTTTTGCTTTCAATCGCCCTGAACACGGCAATGCCTCTTTGTTGCTGGTTGTCGAGGATGTTGGAAAGAAAGTCCTAACGAGGACCCAATGCAGATAAATATGATTAATGACTTTCCCTGAATGCTCTGAACTTATTATTTATTTTTACTATTGTTTCTCGAACGCCATGTGCAGTGCACACCTAGAATACTCGCTTTTTAGCAAATAACAACGAAGGGAGAATCCCTGTTTCTGAAGAAGACTTACTTCATGAAGCTCCCGGGTTCGATCTCGGCCGTGGCGGTCGCATTTCGATGGTGGTGAAATTATAGAGGCTCGTGTATGGTGCGATGTCAGTGCACGTTATTTTTTTTTTTATTTGTATGTACTGCAGGCCCTTCACGGCCCATGCAGGAGTGGGTACATGAATACATGAACATACATACACTGTCAAAAGTTCATGGTGCAAATTGGACACATCACATAAGGTTCATGATTGAGTCAATGGTATTACAACAAACAATTTCATTAGATAAGGTATTCCAGTGGGATACAGCTGACGGAAAAGGGGAATGCTTGTGAGCGTTAACACGACTAAAAGGTTTGCAGATTGTTTTAGAATGATTTTAGTCGCAGTGAGTGCTTAGGCCGATCTTGCAGGTAATTAAAATGGGATATGTGCAAGTGGCCATGGTATAATTGGTAAAGGAATTTTAGCCGTGAGATTTTTGTGCGTTGCGAAAGGGGTTTTGTGTTCGCCCTTGCGAGCAAGCTTGTAGTGCTGGACCGCCTCGCGAAATCTGAATATACGAATCTCATTGCCAGTTTTTGTATTCGTTCAGTTTTACTAATGAGGTGTTTTTGATGGGGACTCCAGATGAGATCGGCGTGCTCTAAACGTGGTCTAATTAGCGTTTTGGCACTAATTACACCAGATGGTCAAAATTTCCGAGGCCCTCCACTACGGCGTGCCCCATATTCATATCTTAGTGTTGGCGCGTAAAACTTCAGATATTATTATTATTATTATTACCCATGTAATATCTACTAATTCAAAGAAAAGAAACTCTCTTGAACAGAACAAAGCATAAGCAGAGGATTTCCCAGAAGAAAAGTCTGGTTTGGTGTCATGTGCCGGAAATTTGTTAAATCTATGTATAGTCGACTACAAATCCGAAGAAGCCCCGCCCAGATTGACGAAAGCGTGGCAGCCCATCACCTCCTCGCACACACACACACACACACACACACACACACACACACACACACACACACACACACACACACACACACACACACACACACACACACACACACACACACACACACACACACACACACACACACACACTCAGTCACTGCCTCACTCCCTCACTCACTCTCTCTCTCTCTCGTCTTCCCAATCGCTAGCATGCCTTCGCTTCTCGGCAGAGACCTAAACTGTGCCGCAAGGAAAGACAAAGTGCAAGCGTCCTCCGGCTCCTATGTTTATTTGCATCTACCTCGAATTTTCGCTCACAGCCGACGCTCCTTTTTCGCTCACAACTGAAGACGCCGCCGCCGCCGCCGCCGCCGCCGCCGCCGACACCTGAATTGCTGTGAAACGAGCTCTTTAACGTTGCCGCGTTAAAAAATTTCACCATCTCCCACTAAAGGGAACCATGTGGGGATGCGAAGGAGCGCGTGGGTCGACTTAAAGTTGGGTTCATCACGGGCACCTTGCCCGATGTTAACGCGTCCTTGCAAGTGGAGCACACCATGAATTCACTGTAGTTGCTGTTGCTGTTACTCGTCCCGAACTCTTGTTGGAGCACGCCACGCGGGTTCATCGCGCGTCTGCAGAATCTCGTTCGCCGATGCCATCACATGATCAACGTTACTAGAACAAACTCAGTTTCAAAGCTCCGTATCTCCGCCAGCGGAGGAGGGTGGTCCGAACGGCGGTCGCGAGAACTAGCGGCGCTGCAGTTCCGTCTTGCGCTACTATCGGCGCGTCGTCTGCTGCCACGGCATAACGCTGCGGTCGCCGCGCAGTTGCTCGCGGCAACTGCGCGGCAACTTTCTTATTGTACTAGTTAGGTGGATACTTAGGTGGATATGCATGAGGTCATCTGCACGCATTGGCCCGCGTGCGTTGTTCATTGATTGGCTAAGAATCGATGTGCGGTCTATATTGCCACGCCCACTTCTTGTTTTATTTTGATGTATTCGGGTTTGACCAGCAAGGACGGTTATCAACGCTCGACGCTGTTCGCGAAGCAGTGTTTGAGAAGCTTCGCGATTGTAGTAGATCGTTTTGGTAAGATTGCGCGCTGCACGCGAATGTTCCAGCTTTGTCGAGAGATAACGCCGCCACCTGCGATATCGCTGGAAAGTTCAACAGCGCCTGTATAAAAGCCGACGCGCTTGACCGCTTGTCAGTTGATCGACGGTAGACGCTCTGTTCGCCGCTATCAGTGTATTACTGTAGTTTGACTTTCAGTTTCCCGGCCACATAAAGAGTTTCATCTCAGACCTGCTGACTGCTGCCTTCGTCGACGTCATGACCCTGTGACAATATTTGAGCTGTCTACATTGCGCTTAACTTCCAAGCATAGGAGCGTAATTAATCGAGATACAAAAACGTCCTAGAAAAACAGTATACTCATGTCGTCTACAATTTATTGAAAAAAACTTTCTCGAAAAACATCACCAATGCTTTGCAATGTTTACAAAACACGTTTTCGCGACGGCTAAAGAGATACTGACCCTAAATCGGAAAATTATACGAGAACTCGGTAAATGAAATCTCAATGTGCGATTACATCAAATAGATGTCGTCTCTGAGCAATTTTTTCAGCGGATAGTTGTATTTTCGGTGCCTCATCTTTCTACGTCGCCTCCTTCTACGGTGCCTTAAACAATTCGAACAGATCGGCCGTCGTGTGAGCACCGAGCAGTTATTCGCGCGTACTCTGTCGCTAGAAGAGTCGTCAGTTTTCAACTTCAGTTTTAGGGGCGAAGCTCCTTAAGGCGGCACCCGTTCGTCCCTCGTCGTGCTCGTAGTAGTGAGTAACAAGTCTTACCCTTTGACCTCCAAGGTGGTGCCGGTGGGAGATTTCTCCTGTGCGTTGTTGAACAATAAAAAATTCGCAGCGTGCGCGTTAACTAAAAGCCGAATTCTTCTGTCTCTGTAGAAGTGTAAGTGTTAGCTAAAAGCCGACTTCTTCTGTCTCTCATTCCCATTAGCAGCCATTGTTTACCTCCAAGGTAGTGCCTGGTGAGATTTCTCCTGTGCGTGATTAAACAATAAAAATTTTGTTCAAAACGCCGTTGATTGATGAAATAAACCAACGAAAGACGCCAGATGTTTTGTAAAAACAAAACGAAAGAACGCCAGATGTTTCTAAAGCAAAACGAAAAAGACGCCAGCTGCTTAACGAAAGACGCAAGGTGTTTTCTAAAGCAATGGTTTTCTAAACAATGAAAATTCACAGCGTACATGTAAAATTAAAGTGAGCTGCAAGTCGTCATAACTCATCGAACCTTTAGTATAAACGCGCCCGATCTCACGTCGGTGATGATGTACTGGGCAGAATTCACGGAAGATTCACGGTTTTTACGCATGTGAAAACGCAAAGTGACAACGTATAAATTAAAAGAAATACAAATATCTCGCTTGTGTGCACTGCGTTCCCCCTCAAAAAGCTACATGTAGAAAATGAAGGAGTATTTTATATATCCCACGCAGAAAATACGGACGCAATTGTGGGACTACATTCATTAGCGTTAGGATACGTGCATTGTGGCTCTGTAGCCTTCGCTTCATTGCCAAGAAAAGTTGTCCGCGAGTATAGCATGCCCAACGAACGCCAACGGAACGCGATCGTGGAGGTGCTCCGGCTTCGCATCGCCTCATGGTCCTCCTACGGTCCCCCCCCCCCCGCCCCTATCTTGCCTCGCGGCGCTGCGGCGCCGACGCAGGCAGCGTCGCGGCAGCGTCTTGATTGAAAAAACCGACCGCTCGCGCTGCACAACCGTTCACTGACCACCCCGCATAAATAGGCACTGGATTTTGACCTCCAAGGTAGTGCGTGTGTGCGATTGCTCCTGTGCGTGATTAAACAATGAAAATTCACAGCGTACATGTAAAATTAAAGTGAGCTGCAAATCGTCATAATTCTCATCGAACCTTTAGTATAAACGCGCCCGATCTCACGTCGGTGATGATGTACTGGGCAGAATTCACGGAAGATTCACGGTTTACCGATGAACCTCCGCAGCTTCGCCCACTCATCATAATTCACTCCGTGGATATGCTGTGATTTTTCAACTTCACCGAGCAGATGTTCCATGCCCGCAGCGCTTCTTACACTGTACGACAGCCGTTTGCGTTTCGTGCTGTCGCCGTTCACTACGCAGTTAAAATGCTCATCAACTACAATTATCTTTCGCACAAGTAAGTCTCCGTTCCCGAAGCAACGTGTGGCATTGGGCTAGTTGGTATTAAATTATTAAACTGCTCAGCGCAAAAAAATTTGACACGGTACAGATAGAAAAGACGAGGACCAGCGCTGGTCCTCGCCTTTTCTATGTGTACCGTGTCAAATTTTTGCGCTGAGCAGCCCGTTCCCGAGACGGCGAGTGTAAAATATTCCGCACATCTTGTTCGATACCTCGTCGTAAAATCTCTCGAAAATCTACTGCTTTGAAGGCATAGCGACAGCTGAGAACTAATCGAATGTCAGTGTGATGCAACTCTCGGTCTCGGTAGCCTATATAGGTAATCGCCTGCCTTTCGTTTTGCTGTTCTAATTCTGGCGGCTCCTCCAAACTAGGCACTGAGCTTTCGCGGGACGCCGTGCGTTTTGGGGGGGATTTGCGCCTAAACCCCGAACATTTTGGCTTTGAAATCTGGGGTGGAAGTGCTGGAAACAAGCGCGGCACGGCACCGGGCGCGAGTTCCCACTTTTCACGTGCGATCAAAACTTCTTGTCCCGCAACGACACGACGATAGTGCTTTACAATGTCGTCACCCTCAAAATGAACATCACAGACCTTGCATTTCGCAGCAAGCTTTCCAGCTTTGCGATGCAAAGCTTGAATGGCGTAGGGTCTTTTGGAGGTCCGAAGAAGTGTCGTGAAGCGGAGTCGTCGTTGCGGCGCAAAGCAAGTCGGCATACCGCACTGTGAATCTGTTCGCCCTCGTTACGCTTCGTACATCATGCACGTGTCTTCGTACAAGACGCTAAGCTTGGTCAAGAACAGTCGCAAAAATGACGAGCTAACAAAGCGCAGACGACGCTGTAACCCACGTCCGCTCGTACATCGGCGGCGCCGATCACAACAAGCGCCAGCCGCGGGAGAGCTAGACTAAAGCTAGACGTGACTGCAGCGCCACTAGTTCTCACGACCGCCACGCGGACCACCTCTCCGGCGGAGCTTTTAAACTGAGTTTGTTCTAGTAACGTTGCACATGATTGCTGAGAGAGTGTAAGGGGAAGAGGCCACAGCGTCTTACCCAGCCCCTTACACAGGCCCGAACGCGCTAGCGCGTGCCAGCACACGTGGTTTTGTCTGCGTTACGCCAAGCTAGGACAGCATACGGCAGCCAGGGCCCCTAAAGTGCTCTGCACGTATCATCGTCAAGGCGGTCGAAGAACAAGACGAAGAAGACTTCTCCTTAGCGCGAGCGCGCGCTCAATATGTTACAGATGGCTGTGGTAGGTTTTAGAAAGCGGACGGTCGCCAATGGAACTGCGGACAAAGCCCAGCGCAAAAGCTGCTTCGCATCTAAAAATATAGTCCCGCGCATGCACTCGGCAATGTTCGCCGAAGGGGCAGTCGCCGGCACGTCCGGCTCATGACGTCATTCTTGAGTGCGCGCCCATTCGTGCAGGCTTGTGCGCATCCGCCTTTGGGGAGGAAATGCCGCAGACTTCTAAAGTTGTGCCCGATTACAGCGAATAATCGTTGTGACTACGTGCAGTTTTAGCAATGCATAACAGATCTCCGATTGTAAGCTACAGAATGATTTTACAGCGGAGCCATCTTAGTCTACCCTGTGTCGTCGTCGTTGTCGTTGTCGTCGTCGTAGTAGTATTAGTAGTAGTAGCAGGCGTCACGCATGTCACGTGACCAGAGGACGGAGGGAATAAAGAAGTAAAACGAAATGATAATAGCGAGTTTTAGTATAGCGGATAACAGCAAACGCAAGGATTTAGCGTTAGCGTTAGCGTTGCGTGCTCCTAACTGCGCATGAGCAGAACGTAAACGTAGCCCGAGCTCTTACGTACGAACGCTATTTCTGGAATATAGCGTTCAACGCTAACGCACGCAAGAGATCCCGTACGTAGGGCAAGATGGCGGTGCCTGTTGAAGCGAGAGCCGTCCACTTCGAATCTTTGTAGCCGTCGTCCTGCATTATTAAACTTATTCATTCCCTAATAATGTTCGTTTTTGATTTAGATTTGAGTAATGAGGCTTCGCCAACCGTGTACCGCCGATAAAATAGCTCCGTTTTTGAGATACAAAGTGGATTTGCGCTGCAGAAGGCTTAGCAAGATTTGTTTGCAAGGTTCGCTCATGTTTTCTGTAGCAGCGCAGAGATGGCGACGCTGTCTTTAGTCGCCTCTTTCCAAGATACGGCCACAAGTCAAGTACATACATGTCAGGCGTCGTCTCCCTTCATGCCTTTCGCGGCAGTGCATGAATGTGACGCGTGATGCGTCCCAGCTTAACAAGGCCAGGTAATAGGGGTCTTGAAGAATTCTCGAACGCGGCATGTCGACAGAAACCAATGTGTCAGAACTCAACACTTGTGCAAACGCGACATGGAGACGCAACAGTGGTGACTTTGGATCAGCTCGACTTGGTGGCGCTTTTGTGGATTCTACAATGCATTTAGTGGTTTTATGTCTAAATGGCACTGCATGTGGTTGCGTTAGCGTTAACGGGAATGCCTTCCGCTGTACTAAAAGACCACCAGTTGACACGCAGAGCGTTCCGGTTTAGCGTTAGCGTTGAGACGCACGCTAACGCTAACGTAAGCGTTTCCCGCTATACTAAAACTCGCTAATGATAATGCTTTTTAACGTAATCAAGTTAATGAAACGAAATTACTACGATGGTGCTCGAAGTGATGATGATCGTGATGATGACTTTTGGTACAGTGTACCGGGAAAGGGATTCCCACATTCATTAATTAAATTAATTTGATTAAATAGATTAATTACAACTAACCAATCGCGTGCGTACAGCTTCGCTGTCCGAAGGTTTTCATGGCGTGCAACAAGCTGAATTTGTTGCTTCATGTAAGTTGTTTAGGTATAAAAAAAAGTATATATATATATATATATATATATATATATATATATATATATAACTGAGAGAGTCCCACGCACGCGGACCGTTGCTCCCGGCAGCAGGGCAGAAAATTCGCTGGCTATATTGTACTGCGTTTCGCTCTTCACGGACTCCTGCGTGGCTGTTGTGTCGTAAGGCTTCGACTCCGACCGAGTGAGAGCTAATTATAGCCGATCTAGGGGACGGCCAAGTACTCGGCATGCCTCAGGAGGCAACCAGAAATCGATAATCCGCCACTACCGAAAATAAACCGAGGGAGTATCGCCTCCACGCACACGGAGCTCGCCGTGAGCTCCGTGTACGCTGTATCTTGTGACAAAGGGACGTAGCGTAGTATTTGCAGCATAGTAGCAACCTATGCGTATTGAATTTCCGCCGGCAGTGAACTTATACAGTACCTACAAAGTCAGTATTAGTATTAGTATTAGTATTAGTATTAGTATTAGTATTAGTATTACTATATATACGCAAGCATTTTGTGCACGTAAATCACATACTCAGCTTCAGTGAGTTGTTACTCAGCTTCGGTCAGGAAGCGGCAAAAATTTGACAAAAATTTATTTGTTACCGAATAGAGAACATATTTGTTTACTTAGACACCCAAAAGGCTACCCCACTGCCCCTTCTTTGTAGCCCTTTGTTTGCTTAAGTATCTAGCTAAAAGGCTACACCATTAGCGCATCTTTGTAGCCCTATTTAGAGAATGTCTGCACTAGGAGCTTCGCAAGGATAGAATAGAAGAAAGGAGATTAGGAAGGAGATGAGCCTATATAGGATCTGCTGGTTTTATTACCAAGGCTGGAATGGCGCCATTCCAGGATTTCGAAACGTTTCCTGGGTCTTTAGAGCCGGCTATAAGAGTGATGTTGAACTCTTCAGTACGAAAAGACGGGTAACATTATTTTACAAAGACACCCGTGGGATTAGGAAAAAAAGATAAGGTCGGGCGTGTGCCGTCAGTTCTCGCTTAATCCTTGTCGCAGTCCCCGTGCGGCTTAGGATCACTGCCTGGCTGTGCATGATAGCGCGTCGATGGAGTCTGCCTCAGAGTCCATTACTCTCCTCGGATCTCCGATTTTTTTCTCTGCCTTTTCTTTCCCTAATTTTAAGGGCTGGGGTGGGGAGGGGTAGCTCGTTATTTTATCATTGCTGGTATGTCACGGCTGCTTCTGCTGTAATCACGAAGAGGAACGACAAAATCACGAAGGTCGAGCAAGTTGATGAAAATTTGTCTTCCTAAAGCCTACGCGATTGAAGAATGCTTACGGGCACGCTTATTCTTCGACGCGCCTCTTGCGTAAGGCCACCTATACGCTCTTCTTTAGAACGCAGCTCGTCAATTGCTTATATATTTTAATACTTTTTTTCTAAAAGCACAGTTCGAGATAAAGGAATGAGAGATTACATCACTAATCTAATAAGGATAAAAAGCTTAAAGAGCTTTAAAAAAACAAAACGAGCACAACTTTGTAGGATCGCAGCTTTTGTCATAAGACCACTCCACTCTGTGTTCTCACAAAAGAGCGGTGTTGGCAGTAATATCATACTTACCGCGTTTGATCTAAACGATTACGTCGAACGTCTGAATTCAACTGGTTTTATTTTTCAATTATTGCATTAGAGTATTAAGGAAACAATAACACTCGGCGGCAAAACAGTGGTCCTACATACTCTGAAATCTCCATGAAAGCTGAGCGCAATATATAGGAGGAGGAATGAACTTTATTAAGAAGCAGAGAACGAGAAATATATTATTTTTATAGCAATGCGAATGGCATAACCCAGCCAGACAAAAAAAATGCACACATTCATCGAATCATGACTCACTGCGGGATGCATTGTACCTCGAGAGGAAACCGGCATGTTCCAGACAGTTCTGTTGTCGGAGACAGGCCCGTACTGTCGTGTCGTAGTGAACCTCATTTCGGATGTGAGCGAGGCAATCTGTACCGCGTGGAAGTGATTTCCGGAGCCAGTGTCGTGGACAAAAGCGTCGAGATTGCGATCTGATGAACAGAGCTAGATCATGTCAAATTACGCGCCAGATGCACCTGTCTGACGTTTAGATAAGCACAGTTAACAGGAACGACAACGCAGTCAAATGAACGCAGATAAACATCTATAAGCACATAATAAATGTTCGCGGTTGAGGACTGTTACTTTCTCGAATGCCATATAGTTTGCGCGTGTATCTCAATTCTCCATGTGTTTATTTTATTTTGTTGTGTTTGTGTGTTTTGTTTTGTATATATCCGCCGACGTTGTATGCGCATTTTAAGACACTTCTATGTATTTCAACTTGATTACAGAAGTCTCACAGTGTTCTTTTACTCTTTTCTGTGTCGTGTTTTGCTTTCGTGCAAAACTAAGAAAATGCTTTTGTTATGTAAATGACTCCTGAGCTTCTATTTTTTTATCTTTACTGTGTCATTCGTTTTCTTTTCTTTTTTTTTTTGCTTTTTTTTCGTTTTGAGCATACAAAAAGAAGTTGCCGGTACCATTGAAGGTGGCAACATCTATGCACTACTAACCACGATATATGAACCATGGCAGTAAAAAAGAAAGACTTATTCTGTGGAAACCAGAAGCTTCCTGACAAACTTATTTAAGGTTAAAGTGCATTATTTGGTAAACGCCAGGTAGCAGCGATATGACCAGCCAGGTAACAGCGATATGACAACGATATTAAAAGCAACTGTAGCTATTTCAAGAGGTTATTTTCAACGATTGATTTTTATAATTACAGCCAAATTCGCGGAGAATAAAATATCTCGTTATTTAATTCATAACTGTCTTCTTAGTAGATGCTGCATTCACCAAAATTTTTTCCTATAATTTGTATAAAATAGTTAAAACACAGCGATCCTCGTTTTCTGAATAGTGTGGGCAAAGGTCTAATCATATCTAGCCGCTTTGAATAGGCTACTCTACAGAAATGGCGTTTTATTTGAGCTCCTCAAAATTTTGAAAGTTAGCTACAGCTTTTCAAGAATGAAGGAGACGCGAACACGAATGTTTGTAGCTTCATTTTCAAGTGCAATTTCTAGAACGGTCGCCCCACTAGAACAAAAATGAAACTCACCGCAGCGTCACGGCTCCGCTATTGCGTGGTTTGGCCGTTTTGCTTTCACACTGGAACAGCTGGCTTACGATAAAAACGTTTCAGTAGTTATGGCACGGTTAAACAGAAAGGGCACAATACATTTCTAAACTTTTTTTATTGTTCCCCCATTCCGCAGTAACATATAACTTCGGGGTTCAAGGCATTCAACTGAAAGGAGCAATCGCCGAGGCAAAAAACACGTCATCGCACAGACCGACACGACGCATTCGCTTAACAACAAAGTTCACAGACGCTACATTTGTGGGGAAACGAAAGAACGTGTTGTCAGTTGATTTTCGAACAAACCGAGACAACATTAAAAAGTTTGGGTGCAACACTGCAGGAATTAGATAACATGCACAAAACAGCGTCGTCACCACGGGTTTGTAACGCGACACATCTGCGGTAATGACACGACGCATCCAATATCAGCAACATTTCACACTACGCTTATCCCTTAGTCCTTGTAACGTTTCTGTTTTTGTCAAGAAAGCAGCAACTTGTGTTTCGCCATGGAGCGGTACACTTCTCGCAAAGCATGATCAATCGAAAATACTTGTGGCTGCTACAATTAATAGCTCACGCATTCACGTATGAACAGCACCAGCAAATCTCAAAACAAAGAAACCATTCAGGAAAGCCGATGTTACTTGCTTATAGTTATACTTACTACATTTGTTCATATTTAGGGCAAACGTAACCTAACGTAGGTAGAAGAACAAAATTTGGTAGGGGGCGCCCCTGTTTCCGGGTCCTAAACAACACGTCAGTCACGAGAGTACCAGCAACTGTGATACGTAACGAACACACCTGTTCTGGTGGGGAAATTGCACAAAAACAATGGTGGCGAACATTCTGTAAGATCGGAGAAACAGCCAATGCCAACTCCTGGCTACACCTGCCGGGCGTGCCTAACGTTGTGGAATAATATCACCGCTTCAGCAATCGTGATAACTTGTTCTATGCTGACTTCGCAAAGAAATTAGTCTCTGCTTGACAAGCGTCAGAGCTTCAAGCCTTCTTGATCAATTCGTGTCGCACCTCTTTTTCAAACTTAAGGGCTCACTTTAGCTTTTAGTGTTCGTAAGAACAAACTTGTTCACAGTGAACTTACAGAGGCGTAGCTGACGCGTGGTATTTACTTTGGGGGCAATAAGCGCTCACATCTGTGTAACTGTTGCGAGGAACGGGCGTAGTATGTTTGCTTTTTTTTTTCATTACCTTGTTATATTCTTGTTGATATCTCTCACAGAAAACATTTTTTGTGCTTTGCTTTGTTCACTTCGTCCAAGCTGAAACACTCGGTATGACATACAGCGTAAACACTATGTACACGAAGTATTTCGGAGGTCCAAAATACAGCAGATACAGGACAACCC
Organism: Rhipicephalus sanguineus; assembly: GCF_013339695.2. NCBI lineage: Eukaryota > Metazoa > Arthropoda > Arachnida > Ixodida > Ixodidae > Rhipicephalus > Rhipicephalus sanguineus. The sequence continues at coordinate 153,943,475 of NC_051181.1, read as the reverse complement.
CCGTGACTATGTAGAGTCGGCTTTGAAGGGTACGATCTCATCGCCACGACACTGGCTGACTCAGAGGCGAAAACAAAAAACAACAAATCTTCGCTAAGGGCACAACATCGAGCTTTCTATACATTAACGGTCCGCTGGTCTGGCAGATGCCGGACAGCCACGGTTAACGACTGCTTAATGCGGTCAATAAAAGTCAGCGGAATGTGGCTTTTTCGGCGAGGACGCCGCTCGTCGCGTCGTGATCACAACAGAAGAACGAGAAACGGAATAATTAAGCGGCGTGGCAACGCACACAAACTGGCTGAAGAGCGCGTGTACTTGCGTATTAAGTTATGGCGGAATATGTTGGTTATGGGGGAACTGTACATCACATTTAACCCGGCTCGGCCTAGGGAGGATTGAATTTTCACACGTTGGCGGGAGTACGCTTGTTCGAAATACGTTGATAGAAGAGGCTGAACAAAACAGAACAGTAACGAGTGACTGTCACGCTACTGAATTACTGTCGAAACGTCAGAGCTCACGACGTAATTAAAGCCCTTGTATATGTTTTCTTCCGAAATCTTGAATCATTTCCTTTAAACTACCATCTGAGATTCTGGATTGCCGAAACTGGTTTACATTTTTAGCGCCATCTTTACTTATATAGCCCCTGAAACAAGACTGGGCTGAGAGCTTCAACATTTAATATGAAACGTAACGGCTTTGCGTTTAAGAACTTTCATATTCCTTGTCGCTAGTAAACCAGCTGCGAGGGGCTTCCTTTCTGAAGCTGCGTGATAGCGAACATGGTGGTATGGCAACGTGGCACGAAGAAAAACGTCAACGGACTCACGAAAACGTACACACTGGCGACGAGATTAAAAATCTGGAATTTTCGCGCTGACGCATAGTGCTCACGCACTCTCCGTCAGCGAAGAGAACCTGAGTACTCAAATATAAAGCCCACCTGCACTATACACCCAACAAAATAGCTTTTTTTTTTCTCAAACATAATGAACAAGAAATCCTGAGCATAGGTCTGTGTTGCTAGTACAAAATACAAGCGAGAGGCTCATCGCTGTTTTCCTCAGGACCAGTGCTGCCAAAATACTTTGGCTGCTCGGACTAACGCGGCAAGTTTTTTTCGGCGGTGTTCGTGTTTTGACTATCTCTGCTTGAAAACACACTAGCGTCTGCACTCTTATTTCGTCGTATTTTTACAGTTGTTCACCTGAGTACACATTTGATCTGATTCACTGGCATCGTATTCCTCGGTATCAGTTTCATGCAGAAGTTAACTGTTCGTATGCTTTCTCATTTATCCAGGATTCTAAAAAAAGTTCGTTAGTAAGCTTTGGTCACCGAATGTTTTCTCGCAGACTCTCTTCACACAACAATGCGTTCCTAAGCCCTTAGTTTTAGTGCCTTTGGTGTCAAGAGTCGATCGAAGGCTTCAAGATTTCTCTTTAGCCGCTTGTTCTTCGTAATGGAGACCCAAGCGGCCTTAAAGTAGCATTAAATATAGTGAACTCATTTAGTGCTTTGTTGCACGGAGATATTCTTACTTATTGTAAAATATTTGCTTTACATAAATAAAGAGATCACTGTAGACACGTTAGCAAAAGTGAGAACAACTGAAGCTGTTGACCATCACTGTCCAAAAATAAGATTTCATGGTCCACATACACTTTTAAACTTTGCTTCGACGGTATGTCTGGTGTACTTGGTGTGCTACACGTGTGAGGATAGGGATGGAAACATAGATGAACATAAAGGAAATATTCACCACACTCGCCTTAGCCCTGACGTGTAATTTTGCGCTTCAGATAATTACCTTAAAAAACACAGCAAGTTTTTAAGGGTGGCCTTGTGATTCGTTATCACGAAAGCATTAATAAAGCGTGGAATCCAGCGTCAGGAGTCAATGGAGAGATTTAGATTAGGGAACCCGGAGCTTTGCGCACGCAGTTGTACGGGGTTGTCACTGCGCATACGTCATACTCTGACCGCACTTAGCGTTCCGGCCGTCATATTTTAGAAAATTGCGCACCCTAGCCTCAACCAATGCTTCTTTTGTGTTGTTCTCGTGAATATCAGAGCTCGATTCAGTTCGGTTTGTGTTTACGGAGCACGAAACCTATTCTGAACTGTCTACGGCGCGCTCACGGAATTTAACCGAGTTCCCAAGTCCTAAGTATTCCATTCTAAAGCTCTCTGTTCATTTGTTTTTTTATACCGTCGATGAAAAGCTGGCATTTTATTTTTTCGCACGAACAACTTAAACTGAAAGTCGAAAGCCAAGGCGTTAAGCTCGGGGATGGTACGGAAGATTCAAAGTACGCTCGCACGGTGAGGGTAACTGGGAGGTGGTGACGGGAGTACATACTTGTGTTTCTGCCGGAGTGTTCTGGAAGCCCGAGAAAGAGTTTGACAAACGTGTCTGTGCTGTGTTCAAAGTGTGCCGGGTTTCTGAGTCGCAGGTGGGTGTGTGCGTGTGTTCATTGTGTCGTGTTACACTAACACGAGGACATCAACTGGCAGCCTGTCGATTTGCATTCATCCCTTCCCCATGCGCACAATACATATACACTCACTCGCGCACACACACAAGACCAAGTATAGATAGGGTATACACGTTCCTTATATATACTTATATTTATATATGTATATAACTCTCGTTTGGTTTGAAGAGTGGAAAATCGCATTCCGTTTGTTGTTGAAGGACATGCGACTGCTACAAGAAGCTACGCGCTGGCAAACGGGGCTGAAAAGCGGAATGCCCACAGCTGGCCGAAAAATTTTTTCGAAGTGTTCGCTACTTCGTTAAAAATATCAACGTGTCTATCCTGGCACGTGAGACACCATGCTTTTGCTTTGTCTACAAAAACTGCACAAACTCTATTGAACACAAAAATGTTTGTTGTCAGTTGGAAAAGCCAATGTTTTGCAAAGCTTTTAAGCGGGGTGTACTTGCGTTGCAGACAGCTTAGCACACTTCCACATAGCGATACACGTTGTTTCTTATAATAACGGCACATTTTAGTCTTACATAAAGGTTTCGCTTGAATGTGTTTATAGCGTCAACACTTTTTTTTTCGTCGCGTGGGTGATTACATGTTTTAAGTAATTAGTACTTTAAGTAATGATGGCTTAATCGGTGGTAGGTGACGTCCATATCCAGTTCACGCTGACGGCTTCTTCATAGGGACAGAAATAAATCTTGGAGGCCATTATCTTCGCTGGCTACATGTGTCGCCTATATTCTGTCGTTCACTAAGATCTGCAATAACAGTAAACACTGAGCAGCCAATTTTCTGTTTCTTTTTTGTTGAGCATATTTCACACCTAAACTCATCTACTGCATCATGCATATTATTACTTAGTCATATGTGCCTAAGTACTGTGTTTCCGTTCCTATTTCATCACCATATTTATGTGTAAATGTTATATCTAGCATGACAGTGTTGACTGCCAACAAATTTTCCTTCATTTCAAGACATCTACATAACTATTCTATAGCTCGGTGACATATAATGGCCGAAATGCTTTAATACCTCGAATAAAAGCTGCAATCGTGATCCTGTTAGTCCGAACACTTAATTTGAAGGTACAGCTTATTCATAAAACACTGTTTCGGAGCAATATTAGTGGTTCTTCATTAATAATTTTATAATCGCTCGTACGATATAATAACAACTTTCAAATATGCCTTCTTAGCTTTCGTTTCTAGGTTCCCCATGTCAAGAAACAAAATTCAAAAAATGAGAACATACTATTTGCTGCAAGCAGACATGAGGAACAGCAGTGTTCATGGATAAAAATGAGCAAACCGACACTTATTCCTTAATGTAAATTGCTATGCTTTTCAAAACTGCAGCTTGTACATGAGTGTTATGCAGCACGTTCAAACTTAATCATGATATTCGAAGAAAACAGCTCAGAGCTATAACCACCCTGGTCCGGTGGGATTGAGAGTATTTCATTATTCGACAAATTAGCCTGACAGTTTTTAAATGACAGCACACTGAAAGTATATTATGCATTAATAACACATGGTTCTTTGACGCCGGCGTAAAGTGTTGAAAATAAAATAAAGATAAATTTTGGTTTACATAAGAGTGCACCGCGAGCGCCAAATGTATTCTTTCGAAATGACAAGACTTTGAAAATGCTCCGATAGCTATTGGCTATCGGGGGAAGGGGAACAATGAATTTCCCAGCAAAGAGGTACACGCATAAATATTCACCAATCAAAATATTATAACACACGGACATGACTAGCGCGTTGCGCAATCTTTGTTACTCAAGTGCGCATTCGCGAAAATCAGCAGCAAGCAATTACGTGTATCTAAGAAAGAAACCGTACGTTTCTAATACATGAAAAAAACGCACAACCAAGTGTTTACTGCCATTTCAATAAACTAGACGATTCTGTATGCGTATACTAGCATAAAATAATAATCATAGGTTAAGTACGGAGACACTAACGGCGTGATTGTTCCATTAGCAAGCGTGCAATATCTGTCAGGCTTAACGGAACGCTGGCGAGGGAACTACGGTTCACCAAGACTCTTCAGGCTGTCCTTCTTTTTTAAAATTCAACTGCGCTAGATGCACTGAGTTCATTTGTTTCTGCAGTTCCGATTCAACACTACTGCAATCTGGACACTCTTGAAGCTGAGGACACCGTAAAGTGTGGTCGAGTGCATTGTCGTAATAGCTCAGTACATTATAATAATCTAAAGAGTTACCCGCGGAGAATATTTTTCCAAGGCTGCTGCACGCTTTTGAAATGTGATCGATGATCCCTTTGGTGGAGGTTGCGTTCCCTCAACATCGCCCCTATGAACAGTGAAAGCTACAACTAGCATGCTCTTTGCGCGCAATCTCACCACAACCTGGTGCGTATAAAAACTCCTGCTTTGCGCGCATGACATTTTGTATACCTGGGAGCACATTTTTGTTTGATTCACACACATACGTACGACATTCAGGCACATGAAGGAAACCAAAAATACATATTTAAGCTGTGTTTTTAAGCTATTTTGCGAGATATTACCACCTGAGATTTAGACCAAAAGCCTTGGAAGGCATCTCATTCAACCGTTTCTTACTGTTTTCCTTTTACCTCTTTGTTTTTGTCTGTTTTTAGCTCTGAGATACGCGCCAGCTGTGGATTCTTGTAAGTGGTTGCTTCTTGGGTGGAGGTCATCGCTATTGTTTGCGCTTTCGTGTATACATATCTGGCTGGAGGATCTTTACGTGGATTAAGGCGGATTAAAGGTATCAAGCGAGCCTACACGTGCACCACTCGTCGCACACGCAAGCACAGTGCGAAGCGGAATGTTCCTTTTTTTTTAAGCTTAGTGGCGAGTACGCTTGTAAATGCTTATCCACGTGCAACCGTCGGGACTAATGTTAATGCATCTGTTCGAGAGTATACCGCCGTGGTAGAAGCAAACGCCACCGCGGCGCGCAAGAGTCAAGGAAATGCAATTTACAGATTCGCATCTATAATATGTAACACGGAGCACGACCGGTCAGACTGAACACTACGCGTACGCCAACACACCGGCGTACAAAGATGAAACCACGTCAGAAACCCGCTAATTCCTACTCTTTACACTATACGTAAAACGAGCGAGAATGGAAAAAGACGACTGCTGTCGTCGCACGTTTCCAGCCGAAAAATAAATGAATACCGAAGCTTCAACGTACAAACTCATTCGCTACTCAAACAATGTAAGCGTTCGTACGCTATGCACGCACAATGAAGGGGGAAAAAGCATTCACGGAGAGTGCGAGAAGGCGGCGAGCATGCCCCGACACTCATCCAGAAAATGCGTATTTCTGCGGAAAATTTTCGAAACACCAACTTCTCGTCACTCGCCGGCGGTGTGTGTGAGCTCCAAGCACTTTTTTTCCAGTGATGCGGACGAGTCTTTCATCACACTTTCACGGTGGCTTTTCGCGGAATGATTCCCTGTGCTCCTCTTGACACCGCTGGCAGCATTACGTGATAGACACTCACAGACACTCACGAATACACATACACGCAGCACGACGACGACCACCAGGCGGCGTGACGTGACGGACATGAACGGGCAGCCTCGTTAGCTGCGCTATTTTCATCACTCTCTTGTTCCTTTAGTGGGTCTCACTGGACGACGGTTTCAGTCAGAAGTGTAGGCGCCTTCCATTGGAGGCTCTCTTAGCCGTCGAGACGCCCATGTCATCCGCATCACCTTGCACGTTTGGTATAATTTCACGCCGTGTGTTTTATGCAGTTAGACAGGATTCCAATAAACAGTAAGTTATGTGACTTTCGATAATAGCGTATTTAATTTTTTCTCGTCCTATTTTGCCTCCAGGCAATTTGCCCACTTCGTAGATTTTCCTTTACCACGTCACAATATGTAAATTTTGGTCCCAAATCCTTGTCTGGATGAAGATGTCGACACTTTAACTACAGTTACTCGAGTTCCTCACAAATTTTAGTTGTGAAACCTTGTATGTAGAAAAAAATTAATCTGAGTTACGCTTCGTCATTACCCTACACAACACAGCAGCGACCGTTAAAGACGTGCGGCCGTGTTTCTAGCCGTAACATTTATATTGTTGTTGCTTTTTACAGAAGATGCCATTCGGCGCCCGTGTTTAATAATCATCGCTCTGGCTAGGCGAGGAGGATGACATGGTCGCAAAGCTCAGACGGGAGGGTCACTTTAAAAAACCACACCTTAAGTCATGTGCACACGTAGCGTCAGTCAGCGCGGTGCACTTCGGGAATTGAGGGAGGGGGGAAAGGTCCGTCTCTTTCTTGCTCTTGGTCAGACGAGCATGTCTTCACGGCACACTCACTTTCACCGATTGCCTCGTGGCAAGTCAGACACAACACCACTGCACCAAGGAAGGCCTCGTGACCCTTCCGTTATCTTAGTTACGTGGAATGCTTCTCTTCTTTTCAAGTTGCCGAGAGTAAAATCGGTGGCAGTCGATGGTCCTCTTCCTGCCACCCAGGCAGCGCCATCTTTTGACGGAATGTTTGGCCAGTACATGGCTAAGGGTGCGGCGCCGTGCCCACCTTGTGGCATGGGCCGTGAAATCTACAGTCTTACGGTCTAGTCACAATGGCCAGGGTCACCAGCGCCAGCGCCGACGCCAAAGCTGAAGCACCGAGCTTGCTGTGAGCTGGGCGCTTCCACCGCACACGTGGTAGTCCTCCTGCAATCCCATATTGAACTATTTTATCTTGGTCGAAAAAGCAATGCAGAACCTAATTGTTACGGGCTTGCGAATCAGCTGTTCTGATTTACTTGACAAGAAACACCTTTAGCGCGCAGAATGCTTGAAGAAAAGAAAGGACAGGATAGGACATCTCTCTGTCCTTGTCCTCTCTTTTTCTTAAAGCATTCTGCGCGCTAAAAAAAGTTTTCTTTGTCAAGTATGTTGTACCAAGCAGACACCTTGTTGCTGTTCGGACTGCCACAATAAACACCTCCCTTTCTGTTTTTCACCTGGGTCAGCAAAGGACAGCTTCGAAATGGACCAGAGACGACTGAAATTTTAGAAGCCGGGATGTCCAAGCGCTGTGAAATCAGGCAAATTTGGACTGTCGAGCACCAATGTACGCTTATTTTCTTGCGTGCAAATGTTTCACAGGAGCTTATTTGTAAGTGAAGAAATTGACTTTGCAATGCAGTTTTAGCGTTTCGAAGAAGTTCGTGAAACTCACCGCCTCTGTTCATGAATTTGTGAAAATTTATGTCTGCTTCACGTCGTTATTTGCTTCTCTCTCGCACACACGCGCTACATTTGGGATGATACAAACATACCACGGGAAAAGTTCAATTTTAGAGGTGATTTTCGAAGTTACACACAATCCCCTTCTCCTCTGTGTACTTTCTCAAGGAATTACTCCAGTGCATAAATCGCGACCAAAAAGATAAAATACTCACTTTGTCATGGTCAGCATAGCATTTGTCTGGACGACGCCTGTACCTGAGTGGATGGTCACATGGGGCGGGGTCTTCAACTGCGAGCAAAGTGACGTCAGAGTCGTTGTTACCTCGGATTGCCTGTCGATCGTGTTTCGCATTTAAGTTCCCAATCGATAGATCACTGCGCTGTTCCCGCAACGTCACATCTTAGACACTTATAATAATGTTAGCTACAGCGAACCGCTATACTTAATCATCGAAAGAAGTGTCATCTCTTGAGAGGGCGAAATGCAACGCTACGACGTATTTGTTATTTTTCTTGTACGTGGCATAACCTCTACCATGTATGGTAGAGCTGAAGATTATGCCTAACGAAAATGCCCTCTCTTTAGGCATGTGTGTTAACTAAGCGTGTCCATCCCTGAAATTCCCCCTTACGCAGTTGAAAAAGAAACAGCATTTTAATGCAATGTAACTTTAACACCGATTTCATGACCTTGAATACCCCTGTTCTGAACGTTACGTATAACACGTGGGGTTACGAAAACTAAAATATGAACTGATGTTCACTTTGTTGCAGTTATGATTAGAAGTAAGTGCTCCTGTGCTTGCAAAGAAGAGGAGATGGCAGCTCTTTTATACGTCACCACAAAATAGAAGCAGCATGATATACAAACCAACGACTAATATAGATGTACAGGGTGCTCCTTTATGAAAGGGAGCACGTAGAACGATTCGTCTGTGGCGGCTGATAAGAGCGCTAGCAACTGCAAACAAATAGGAAATACGTCCGCTTTTCGCGCAATGTATGGGCAGTCAGAACAATTATCTGGCGGGAGAGCGCATCTAGCAGACACTCGTCCATCGATAGTTGTTAGTTATATCGGCCACCAATAGATTACGCCAAAAGCTAACATTTTCCCTCTTGCTTCCTACTTGCCGCCATTCCAAGAAAGAGGATCGGCCAGGCCTGTTCTCTTTCATAAAGTACCACTCTGCGTAGGCGTTATTAAGATGACGATCTTGCCGTTACGCTTGAGTGTACCTTTACACGCATGTTCGCCGATATTGACTTTGAGGCTAAGTTTCGACACTGTGAAGTATATCAGACGAGAAAGCAAAATCTAAATGTTGTTGCTCAGACGTCCATTTACTCCATCCGATATGAGCTGTCTCAAAATAATACTGATTATAATCACTTTTACGAACAGAGGGTGGTATAAGGAAGTAGGTCATGCGATGACGGGACGGCAGACAGTGTTTGCCCACCAACCTTCGATTGGCGCCTGTAGCGGCGTCGGCGGCGGGTCGCAGAACACGGGCGCGCAGGGCACGGTCGATATCACCAGGATCACGTTGGTGTAGCCCACGCGTCCCACGCCGTACTGCCTGTTGGGGTTGCGCGCGATGGAAGGAGAAGTTATCGTAGGCAGCCGCGGGACTCTCCAGTGAAAATTACTCGCGCGAAAACCAGCATCGCTATTGTTCAGTTACACAGGCAACAATGACAAAGAAGGTAGCACGAAGATGAAGGTATTTTTTCTCGGATTGCAATGAAACCACCAAAACACGCTGATACAGTAGCTACGGTACTTGGCTGCTGGCGCAAAGGTCGCAGGTTCGATTCCGGCCGCGGCAGACGCATTTCGATAGAGACGAATTGCTAGAAGCCCGTGTGCTGTCCGATGTCAGTGCACCAGGTGGCGAAATTTCCGAAGTCCTCCACTATACGGCGTGCCTCATAATCATATCTTAGTTTTGGCACGTAAAACCCCAGAAGGCTATTATAGAATATGTAGGGTACGCAAACATTTCCGCTAGCGTTAGTCGCCTCTGGGCATGCGCCCTACGCTATTGTATTGTGTACCCACGTTAAGTGTCGAAAATATCGTACTCAACGAACGCTATGTCTACCTACCCTATTCTAAAACTCTCGATTATTAAAGCATGCTGATACAAGCTTCTGGGGAATTCGTTGTGAAGACCCATCTCCATACTTCTCCGTGCTAAGCCATTCTTGTGCGTAAGCAAAAAAAAAAACCGTACTCTTGTGAAAAAATTGTTACACAATTTCGAGAATATTGTACCGTCTATTTCTTCGTCTTCATTTTTTCGAGCTGCCTTCTTTCAATCACGTAACCGTACTAACTACTCCAAATGCCAATATTGCTGCACATGGCCAAAAACAGCGCCACTTTGCACGAGCGCCGGCATAAGGTGGAAGAGTTGTTTTCTCGTGATTTTTGTAAAATTTATTTCTGTTGAACACAGTACAACATACCCTTTTAATCTCGCTCTTCTTGGGCCTCGCGTATAAGGAGAAATATTTTGCAAACATTTTTAAAAGTGATTGGTCCGAAGTAATATTTACAACAAATCGTCATACGTGGAATTCATTATCCTTTCAAAAACAAGTCTGCTGGCATTATAACATAAAACCGACACTACTATATCAGGAAGACTTCACTTCTATCGAGATACAATGTACCTTTTTTTGTTATTTACGCCAGACATGATTTCAACAATTACACAAACATTCACTTATCGTTATTTTGCCCTGCGGCGGTCACTGCAGTAAAAGGCACAAACTTCAAAATAATAAAAAAGACCAGGCCGTTCCACTAGGAATTTCAGCGATCGCTCGGTTGCTGGGTACAACTTTTGAGCCCGTTCAATATTTTGGTCGAAGTTAAGGTATTTTTCTTCGTCGTATTAAATGCAGACATCGTTAATAATTTGGCACATATGTGAGGCAGCTCCCTAATAGAAAAGCCTCGGACGCTGGGTTCTCGCCTTTACTGACGCCAAATATTCAAGTCCATTTTTCATCTAAACATATTTTTCATCTTCAAAGATTCTTATACGGCTGCCTTCGATTTTTCCGTAAGGCCAAGAAAGCGGAAGCGCATAATTACTTGCGTAAAATTAGACGACGTCTTCCCGCACAAATCTCCTTTATAGAGGTGCGCAATACGAAATTTGCATCGAAATGAAGTTACGCAGTCTATATTTGCTTCTTATTTTTATATCAATTTACTTCCTTCACATGAATTGGGGTTTGCCATACATGGCGGTAAATAAACTCAAACACGTCTATAGTATTACAAGAGGGTGCGAATTTACATATCCATCCACGATTCAAGCAAGTATCTGTGAGCTGTTGCTGTGAAGACGGTTTTCATTCTAACCCTCTAATGCGCGAATGCAGTTCTGCACCATGAATAGTTTGAACTACGAGCTCACCTGAATTCCCGCCCAAGGAAGGTGACCAAGGGGGTTGTACAAAACCAGTGAAGTGTCATTTTACTTAAAGCTGCTGCGTATATAGTAATGAATTAGTAATTATTTGCTGAGCAAACAACGGGCCATGCTGCCATCCAACATACTAAAAAGGTAACTATAGATTTTCTGTCAAGTTTTCCGAACACAGATGAAAATGAGCAGGCGCGTCACTGGAGCCCGCGTTTTGAGAAGTGGTCTTGTCTTCTTCAACGCAGCAACTGCCTTGTTGCTGCCTTTAAAAAGACAAGACCACTTGTCAAAACAATGGTCCCAGCCACACCACCTGTTCAAGGATTTTTGCATCTCTTCGAGCCTCTATGTTCTCCTGAACATGTACCTCGACAACACACCGGTGCAACGTAAATCCGCAACAAACATTGCACAATGCGTACCTGGAGCAGTTCCCGCAGTCCAGGCTGCTCATGAAGTAGCTGCTCCGGTTTCCAAAGTGGTACAGGGCCTCGCGGGTTGTGCAGACGCGGTACTCGTCCGGAATGTAGCGGACGCGCTCCGACGACGCCGACTCCGCGCCCCAGCCACCGCCGCCGCCCAAGCTCGGCAGCCAACTGCGTCACAGCACGGCAGCGGTCGCAGCTATCTCGCGTGTTTTGAGCTAATCTACATGTATATATTGGTTGATCCATAAGTGAATGTCAAGAAAGATCATTATGAATTCGTTACCATCGTAGGCTTCTGCGGCTAATTTATAAGTGAGCATTCATCATTTATTAGGCGCCGAGTACAAGAAAACAATGTGCAGTCCAGAGAGACCAACATCCCATTAATTCGGCATACTCTAAGAGTGGTGAATTGAAACATCGGTTTCTCGAGTTTATTGATTATACTCGTGTACGGCAGATGATTAATTAGCGCATTTTCTTGCACCCTCAGGACAAAATTACGCCCATTTTGGCTTACAATGTTACAACAAAAGTATCTCAACAGCAGCCTGTAGCGCCATGTAAATGGCCTCACCTTATGTTCTCCAATCGCCGATCCTTCGCGTAGGCCTAATTCACTTTATTCTTTCGAATTCCACAATTCCGCCACACCAGATGATCATCTGGGGTCATCCTGGGCTTTTTGTTTTAAATGCGAAGCATTTCTTAGCGAACCTCTGGCACTTTGGGCGTTTCTATCTACGTATCTATCTATCTATATCTATCTATCTATCTATCTATCTATCTAGCCGCCTACGTCTGGGTGCTCTCATGATGGCCTCCTTAACTTGGTGTAGACCAAAATTTGCATGGGAGGGTAAGAGGATTTGACGAATATGGTTGCCGGGTCATGACATGAATAACGTTAAAATCTTGTCGCGTACGTCGTCAAACCCTTTCCACTAGACACGTGTGGCACATACCCGTTGACCACGGGCCGCGGTGTACGGGTATGAGCCACAGGTGATAGACAGTTTATATCTACGCAGGAACGGCGAGAACAGACATTGGTAACTTAAATGCTAGAGCGTTAAGGAAAACCAACATCGGCAGCGTTGACTCAACGAATGGAAAGAATAAAAATTAGGATCCCACCAGGAATCGAACCCAAGCATTCTGCGTGGCAATCAGGTATTCTACCACTGAGCCACGCCAGGTCTATAAACTGGTATGGAAAAACAGCCTACGCAGGCGTAATATCGGTGCAACGTCAATTGTGGTTGTGGTGCTGGCTATCTAATTTTACAAGAAAGCAATAAACACTACATGATACTCCTACGATGTGTACTCCTACGATACTGGCGTCATATGAGATTAACGTCTGTAGTTCCAGTGTTGGCTCCGCTTTTATAGCAGTCTAATAAACATTACGTTTGTATTCCTATGACTCAGCAAGCTATATTGAAGCACTGCTCGACCCCGGAGGAATACATTAACGAAAGTTACATGTGAGATCCACATCACCGCACCGTAAAGTGCACTTCGTCCACCAGAACGACGCAGTGTCCTCTTCATTTCTTACGAGGCTGGGCGATGGCCTCATGCTGACCGAGGATGATGCCAGATTGATCGACAGCCGCTTTGTAGACTAGGCTACGTAGGCCACATACGCCCTGGTAGTCTACGAATACGACAAACACCATCCACTGATGTTGGTCTACGTAGCACTATCCAGGCCTACTACCCTCGACGGCCTATACCTCACCAACGCGAAGGGTGGCTTCAGGTTCCGACATGTCGCCGGCTCTGTCGACAGACAATTTGTCGACGAAATCACCGAGGCATCCACGAATTCCAACACCTCTACTATATGACATACTTCACTACACATGGACCCCTCGTCACCACGATCACGACAGGATCCTATATTAAGTCATGACCAGCTGCTGGTGCTCACTGATCACGGTGATGATGCCCTTGTTCAAGAACTATCAAGAACTTCTTGCACACATGCACACGGGTTCGTGAAACGTGCGTGCGTTCTCGGGACACGTATAAGCACTACATATCAGCTTACCGCTTCTGGTGTTGGTAATACCCACGTTTCCATTGGCAGCGTTACCCAACCGTAAACAACTGGCTATATAACACATATGCGGCTCTTCAACATATATATGTGTGCATATAAAATTTATACAAATCTTAGCGCCATTTTGTAACGAGTCGTTCAGTAAAAAAAGTTACGCCACAGTCACCTAACCACCGCATGCTTCGCATAACATCGACTCCCACGGTACGTGGGATCTGCCGAATTTTTTGTTCTATTGGCATCGCTCTACAAACCTAATCGACTATGCGCCTTGCAATACCTGCCCAACAGCAATTCTTCGTTTTAATCTCAGCTATAATACCAACTACCCACCTTTCTTCTCTGTCAAAAAATGCAAGAAGCTGGTAACACTGGCAACGACAACAGATATCTATTGGCGTAGTGAATCGTAGAAATGGTGAGTGCAAATACTTACGCGTACAGCCACATCTTGATTAATTGCCTGAAATACAAAAGAAATACATGAGAAATTAGTGCACTGAGTTTCTAATTATATAAAATATCAATATAGTACAAACTGTATTAAGAACCATAGGAATAAAGAACAGGAATTAGCCAACCGAGTGATGCCTTTTATGCAAACTGAACTGCAAAGTAAAAAAATATGGAACACTTACCAGGACGATGCATCGAAGATCCAGCTGATGTCGAATGCTCTGATAAGGCTTTCAAGGGGCTGCATTGATAGAGAGTCAATACAATACTACATTTACAATGTCCACTTATAGATCGATCTAATGAATTCTAGGTTAAACAGCCTTATGAGCAAGAGAAAAAGTTACATAAATGATATATAAAATATACTTCAAAAAAACTTACTACGAATTCTATTTACACGCCATAGAAGGCATGTCTTCAGAGCGGTGGCATAGTGCGACAAACCCTTGAAAATGTTTGACATTACTAACATGCAAATGTTGTCGATTCGCCGAAAGACAGAACTGATCCTGCCATTGCTGTCGTGATATACACACATTTCGTCTTACCCATTGGGGCAAGATTTATACACCGAAAAAACATAGTGTTAAAATTATTAGCGGGCACATAAGGCCAAAAATTGAAACGCGTTTTGTAGAGATTGTTGATCGACTTACCATAATCGACGATCGGGCACCTGCTGTGTAACGGCGCATTCTGGGACACCGAGATTCTGTATGCAGTTCTTCCACCCTGAGGAAATAAAAAAGCAGCGCTTTCTTGATATTTATTGCATTGAATTTCGCAGCCATACGCGTACGGACGTCGTCAAGGCCACGCTATTAACAACCAAATTTCGTATATCAAGGTAACATTTAGTTGAATTCAATGTTGCACGAATGCACCCACGAAAATTCATAATTAGTAACAGCGTAAGGATGAAACACTAGCTGTTCTAATGATCAAATCGGATAACCAAAATGTGCTTATCACACACTTACTTGAAATAGACCGATTTCTTCAGCATATCATCCATCAGTTCCGGATCGACAGCTCCCACGAACTTCCCGACCTACGGTAATAGCGCAAAATATTCCTTATATTTCTCAGCAACAAAGTTTCTCGCAGTTACCAGTGAGAATGTGGGTTATAATGTACACCTAGTTCTACATCTGCGGAAGAACTGCTTGGTAATGTAATAAGAAAACTCACAGTCTAAAGGCTCCTGCAAGAATTATTGGATAAAACGTACATTTTCAGAGTGGTCATCCGTACTGGAGGTGAGAATGAAACCTCCCTCGTCCAGAAGGTAGCAGACGACAAAGTCCTGCAAAAAAAAAAAAAGCACCACCCTTTGGTCTACATAATTTGGAGGAAAAAAAAAAGATACAAATTCCAAAGGTTCCGAATAATGCTTGTTGAAGGCCTACAAATAAAAAACGCTTCGCCAATTTCTGCACGAGCATTCAACACTACATAATTTCTATTTATATTCTGACAAATTCGCCCGACCATGTGCGTATCTATCTATCTATCTATCTATCTATCTATCTATCTATCTATCTATCTATCTATCTATCTATCTATCTATCTATCTATCTATCTATCTATCTATCTATCTATCTATCTATCTATCTATCTATCTATCTATCTATCTGTCTGTCTGTCTGTCTGTCTGTCTGTCTGTCTGTCTGTCTGTCTATCTATCTATCTATCTATCTATCTATCTATCTATCTATCTATCTATCTATCTATCTATCTATCTATCTATCTATCTATCTATCTATCTATCTATCTATCTAATCTTCGGTGCTTCGAACTATGGTGGCTTA
This sequence comes from Rhipicephalus sanguineus, assembly GCF_013339695.2. Lineage (NCBI taxonomy): Eukaryota > Metazoa > Arthropoda > Arachnida > Ixodida > Ixodidae > Rhipicephalus > Rhipicephalus sanguineus. Next base: position 153,927,532 of record NC_051181.1, on the reverse strand, counting down.
TGCGGGAAAAGAAAAGGCTGATCGCACATCCTGGTGCCAGTTTCGATCATGGGTGTTTCTTTTGACGTGGACTGTTTGCCAGCGACGGTCATCAGCGTCCAAGTTCAGGAATCACTACCTATAGGTCCTAAAAAGAAATATAAAAGTTTTTGTCTCTCACCTCGTCCGCACAACGGAGGTGCTCGCCTGAACTTCCGTTGGCAGACATTGTCATGAGGGAGGCGTGGATAACGCGCTCTTCCACGATGAGACCGACGACTGAAATGGCATTATGAGAAACTCCGCTCAGCATATACCGAAACCACGCAAGCTTACTACACCGTAACAAGACTAGCTAACTATTAAAGCCCAAAAGATAAGGTCCACGTGGCGGTGGGAAAAAGTAATCTTGCGCATACTCGGGCACAAGAGATGAAAACAAGACAGCACAAACATCAACACAGCAAGGTGTTTGTTTTGTCCGGCTCTCATCTCTTGAGTGCGCGTTCGCACGCCTTGCTTTTTACTCTACGATAAATCCCTACCACTCATCTCAGCCTTACGTCGTTCTCAGCCACATCATGGTCTTGAACAGAACAGTTAGAATGAAAACACATGTTAATGTAAGAACGCTGAGCAGACAGAAATATTTAATCACAGAGCCAAAGGGAACACGAAACCACCATAAAACACAACATATTTTTATAAATATCTAGAAGTGTACAATACTTTATTGCAACCATAGATTTTTTCGCAAGTGGAACTGCATCTCTCAGTGTCGTTATACGGCGTCAGTTACTCTAACTCTGCTGCGTTAAAAGCACTGCAACCTTTCCTGAGTGTGCTGCAATGCAGAGACCTTCGCAACCTTGATCGGCCGGTTTGGTGCACATTACGGCTGCCAGTAATTCGTGAAGGCACCCGACGAAGTCCCGCTTGCGATTTGCATCCTTGGGACCTCCTGCTGCATTTTTACCTATATTGTATTATGTAAACAAAGAAAATTGATTGATTGATTGATTGATTGATTGATTGATTGATTGATTGATTGATTGATTGATTGATTGATTGATTGATTGATTGATTGATTGATTGATTGATTGATTGATTGATTGATTGATTGATTGATTGATTGATTGATTTCGACATGTTGCGGACCACTAGTTAGGCAACTAATTCGCTTTATGCTAGCCTCTATGCGAGTTAACACGTTACTAAGCTGAGCGGAGAAGCATTCCTCAAACATCGCTTTTGTCTACTTGCTTTCTTCATGAAACGCTCATTTTTTTTTCTTTCTGATTCCTTACCTGCCGGTGTTAGCTCTGTTCTTTTTTTCTTTCTGATTGCTTACCTGCTGGCGTTAGCTCTGATTTCTTAATGTAGATGTCAACTGCCTTGGCTGCCATGATAACGCTTTCTCTGGTTGCGTTTGGTCCATATGTTCCTGAATAAAATGAAACACATTAGTACAATCATTTTTATAAACTAAAATGACAAATCTTATTCCTTGACATGCACAGCCGCACCTACAACTTTATATAAATTCTTAATTTTACCTTTGCGTTGTGACTTTGGTATACAATAAAATTGGGCATTATATAGATAACGAGTAGCGCACCGGGGCCAAGTTCGCATACTCTCTTTTGCAAGAGATATTCATCGTTGGACGGTCACTTTTACTTATTACATCTTCAGCATCAATATCTGTTTGAATTTTCATATACGGAAAACTATATTGCAAACGCTTTTGTGATGATGAGCTCTGCATTTTTCATCCATGCCAAAAAACCTGAAGTAATTTTGACTATTGCTTGCCTCGTTAGCCAATAAAAGGTAAGAATAATTGAAATTTGAACAAAAAGCTTACCGGCACTGATTGAGGAACGATATTATGTAACAATCGATAGGATAAACCAACATGGAGTTCATATCGGTGCCTCCGATCGAAAGCAAATTAAAGCAATGCACAAATATTTAAAATTACAAAAAAAAAGAAATTACAGGAACTCAGTCACGCAACCCACAAATCCAAATAAATGCTAGTATACGATAACTCAAGTGCAGGCCTCGTATCCTGTTCAAGTACGTGGAATGCTCAGCGCTCCTCCACAAAACAGGAGAAATTCTTTAAAATCTGTTGTTAACAAATGAATTGGTCAAGTGGGCTGACATATCCAGAGCTCGGTGAATGGCTTTTCTTTGCGAGTTGCTTACGTTTCACGTCACTGATGAGGAAGACGAAGTCTTCAGCGTACAACGCTCTCCTAAAGTAGGACGCTTTTTGAGGATTTGCCTCTGGCTCCAGGTACTCCGCAATCCTGCCAATAATAGACAAAGTAAAATACAAAGTAATTTCATCATAAAAACGTGTGTCACATTGTTCGAAGATGAATAACATTTATGACCATGGGTGGCCTTACGAATCGGGGTGGTAGCGTATCAGTCCGCCTTCTGTTCCCACGAAAGTCCCCAGGATTCCATCCCTAGGCAGAAAGAAAACGCAATGCATTTCGTTTATGGTCTTGTGCAGGCACGTAGGCAAGGGGGGGGGGGGGCCCCCCCGAAATTTTTCCAGCCCTCTATATTCCCAGGCAACTTTTTTTTGTTTTTGCCATGGATAGACTGTCTTTCGAACAATTACGCCTTGGGCCCCCCCCCGAAAAAAAATCCTGGCTACGTGCCTGGTCTTGTGTACTTACGAAAACTGTTTGCCTCGCATTGAGGCACAACCTTGTGGAAATACAAAAAAAACATGTATAAAATGTCAGCGTGCTTGCAATACAACGCGTTCTCAATACCTCATAGTGCAGAATGCCGCTAAGCTGTAGTGTTTGTTTCCTCAGCAGTCTTACGTTTCTTCTCGTTTTGCTTTTGTTGTTTTTTTATTATTCATGCGCTGGGGTTTATCTTTTCATGACTGTGACAGCTGGCCCTTTGGTATCCTTTGGTCTCAAGATCTCGTCAGATAATAAATAACAATCTACATCAAACGCGCTATTGTACATTGTCAACTACGTTGCCGTCACAGTCAGCTGCGTTATGGCAACTTACAATTTTCTCTTCTCGCCGCGTACGAAGCCTTACCCTAGTGAACACTAAGCGTTTGTCACACAGATGCCAGCCCAGCGTCGTGATATGACAAGCCTGAGATATTGCAGGCGTTATCAAGGATGCATTAGGCCACGTATCGGTTCGTTAGGTTAACACATAGCTGATAAGGCTGTCACTGAGTTAAGTTAAAAATGATTCTGGGCTAAAAATATTCATCCAAGCGCGTGAATTCATGCTGTATAAGGCACCTACGTTGCCCGGCCGTATCTACATCTCCAAGCAAATGAAATTGTAAAACGCTGTGATAAAAATCTCAAGTGAACGAACCTTTCCTCGGCGAAGGCGTCGCTCGTCCAATTGCTGACCACAGCTCGCGTGTTCTCGATGTCCCAGAGCAGTCGCTGCATGAGTAGAGGATCACCTGGAAGAAAGAATTCCGTGCAGGAGGGCAAAAAATTTTATGATTTTCCTGAACGTTGAGCCTGACCTCCGTATTGTTTAGAAAAAAAAACTGCACTTCGTACTTGACTCTAAGAACAGCCGCGCCGAAAAATTCATTCCTGGCTGAAGAATACATCTGTAACTGAGAAGAAAACTGGCGTGAGCGTGCCTGGCCTACTCCATTCCTTTCTTTCTTTCTTTCTTTCTTTCTTTCTTTCTTTCTTTCTTTCTTTCTTTCTTTCTTTCTTTCTTTCTTTCTTTCTTTCTTTCTTTCTTTCTTTCTTTCTTTCTTTCTTTCTTTTTTTTTTTCTTGTTCCCTCCTAACGTAAGCGTCTAGTTTTATTATACAACGCGGCTCTCTCCTGAGCGCTGTTTTCGGGCTGTATCGGCATGGCGTCTTTCATGTCCTTTTCAGCGTTCGTCAGCCTCTGGAACGGCCCAACGAAAGGACCATCACGCGATCACGGAAACGTTGGTTAGGAATTCAATTTTCTCGAAGTCGGGATTTTTCCGAAATGTGCAATTCCTGAAATCGGCCTTTCGCGTTATACCCAGCAGATCGCTTTGACTCCGCCAACACGAAGTATTTCAATGAAGCGTCCATAGCAAGTGTACTGCTTCCCAATTGTTTTTTTTTTTTTTTTTTGCATCGTCGGTAAAACGCGCTCGTATGCTTTACTTCAGCTGACATTGCGCAAGCATTGGCGCGTGGCCTAGTGGTCAGTGCACTCGCTTTCGTACCGGGGGGTCCCGTGTTCAAACCCGAGCCCAAGAAAGAAAGTCTATTATTTTATTGTTATTTCTTTGGTGCGTGGAAGCTATGGATGAGGAGGGCTTTGTGGTTGAGGTGGGCTTTTTGGAACGCCACCATCACCAGTTTGACAGGTCAATCAATACAAGCTTCGCCTGAAAACGAATCTCGATGTTCTGGCCGCTGCGTCGGTTAGACTATTTCAAGTGGACAAGTGTCCGCTTAAGAGCGTCCATTTAGAGTAATTTGCTATGGGAGAGGTGCATGGAGCTGTCCCGGTCAAGTGTAAACTATTCGTACATCGAAAAGAACGACGGAGTTCCCTGGCCAAAGGAGCCTGTACGCGGACGTAGATGAAAATGGTAGCGGGTCCCTACTACTCAGTGCGTCTGTTTATGTTGCTGGTTTTCGAGGTCTAACTTGAACATGTATTGGCAAATTGTATCAGTGATCATGAGCGCACTATTAAGCCCATTTCAATACTTTATTCCTGAACAATAATCTTCTATCTTCCAAGTAGTCTAAGATATACGTAAATCAGAGCAAGAACGATTGAACTGTCACCGGCCTCCAGCTATAGTGAGGCAGTTTGCCGTGGTAAAAGTGGAGGCTTCAGCTGTGATGGTAACTATTGGCTGCGACTGAAGAAACTATTTTAGTAAACCCTTACGAACAAATCTTGCAGTCGATCCAACTTGCCTTGTTGTACGCTGTATAGAGCGAAGCTCCTTCGCACCTTCGTTTCTCACCCAATACTCAGATGCGCACGGGGCTATGTGTCTTGTTTAATAGCGTCTGAATGCGAGCCAGTTGGTACGTATCCTTAGTTAAAGCAGTTTAGACACGGACAATTAGGGACACAGTACTAACGCTATCTATGTCCTTTCTTGTCCATGTTTACAGACAGCTTTAGCTAGGTGTCCGCAGCAGCTCTGCGGAAGCAGGCTGGCAGCCATTTCCAATGGCAGCCTTCGTGAGCAGAGCTGCTGCGGACACCTAGCTGTAACTGTCTTATACTGCTCTGTTCGTAACCATCTCTTCCTAGACACTTTTTGTAACCACCCACTTTTTGAAACGCGGTGTGACGTCATCGATCATTTCTGACCGAATTTGTCTCAGAGCCCTCCCTTAAACATAGAGACTATAACCGGAAGTGAGGAGTTATCCTGGAGGATATTAGGCGCAGACGGAAAGTGAAAACGGGGATTAAGTGTACTTAACAAACGGGTACTGCAAGCAGAAAAGGGAACGTTTCACCGGAAGTGATTACCCGAAAGTCATTTGGCCTACTGGAAGTGGAGTAACGGAAGTTAGGTATGGACGAATTTGACTTGATACAATTTTTTATCATTATTTATAAGTGAGACCTATTCTATGAGGCAGCGGCACTCAAAAGTACCCATGGTCAGTAAAACCCGGAAAGCGTCACACGTAGAGCGCCGTTTGAAGAGCACGTCCACTTACACTGACGATGGTCTGCCCGATACGCTTCCAGGACTTGGCTGATGTTGCCCGTGAGTCCCTTGGGGCGCGGAATGTTCTTGCAGTAGCGCCTATGAAAACGAAATTCAGGATAATTACTAGCTGTGTTGTGAATCGGTCACAATTTTTGCAGTTCTTTAACATGTGGTGAAAGTGCGATCACGACTTCAGCTTGCATATCATGTTTTTTTTTTTTTTTTTCAGAACGCCTAACTAGATATAGCGCGATTTCAGCATGTTAAAATTATTATTAGTGTCATATTATCAGATCGAACTCTGATGTTTGACGTCTTAGCTGAAACACGAAATACTCAAACGTGGAGAACGCATAGTTCTGCGTCCCTTGTGGCATCTCCTCAACTTCGGGCCGCTAGAACAAGAGGTGACCTCTGCTTGCCATGACGTCACTGGTTTACGACCCTGTGACCTACAGGTTTCGCGTTTAGTGCATAAAATAGGCCTTTATGGGTGATCAGAATAACGTAGAAAGCCCTGAGACGGTTTCTTTGTAGTTATCGTCCAATGTGTCGCCAGGAGAGTTGCAGGTTACCTATCGCTATACATAAACTATCGAGCTCGAATAAGTCGCCAAAGTGATTTCTGCTACCCGTATTGTCAATTTACATGATCTACATACTTCCAGTAATCTCTTCGCTTTTATCGGGAGCTTCATAAGGTATCTTGAATCACAATAGGCAATACCTACTTCAAAAGCATATATCTTGTTTATTTATCTATGATCCAGGTATGTAAGTAGCAACATCGTTAATAACTAATGATCGCGTAGACGAATCCTTGTTTCCCTTAAATACGCTACACAGGTCGATAAAACGGCGTTTTCTTAAAAGGCATTAGCGTACTCCTTCGTTGTGGTTATCGCGAGCTACACCGATAGGGGCCCTTAATGGTGTCTACGTTATTGCAGCGAAAGAAAACAACACCATTAGGCACGTGTTTCCCGTCAAAAGCGTGTTCCCGTTGCACTAGATCGACAGCAGAATTAGGGACGTGCTTTTAATGATTGCCATAACGACATTGGTAAGCTACCAGTCCGATCTTTGTTTGCTATCAGTAAGGAGTAGGTACACCGCGCTATTAGTCGCACGGCGACATGCTTAAATGAGTGGCGTACTGATCAGTATTAATGAACGACTGTCCAACGTCCTTCATAGATAAAGCGTATAAACCCTGCCTGAAAGTCATTCAGAGAACATCTACACGTCAAAGGCGTACCCTCCGAACAGGCTAAAACCAACAACAAATAGCCTCCTCCTTGTTTCATTGCAACGGATATGGGTGGTCTAATGGTACTTTACGAAAATGCCTTAAACTTGCGCTTGACCTTTAAGGGTTACACTCACCACGGAGCCAAAAGGACACCATCCCCTTTCTCTGTCTCTGGCTTGAAACCTGTCAGACATAAATGATAGAAACAGCAATTTTGATCTATGACTTCTGAATATGGCTGAATTCTGAGCCTGTGTTGCTCTTACGTTTTGCCTAAATATTTTATTTTCATGAGACATATTGATGTATATTCCAGCTTTGTCGTTTAACCTGCACGCATGTTTTGCTATGAGGCATCAACTGTATAGCATTGTGGAAACTGGTCCCTACAGTTGTATTTTTTTCCTTTCATATGTACTTAAACACACATTGACACGTAATCTAAAGGTGCTAACTTAATACAGTGCTCAAATGTATGCTTCCTTGCTATCTTTACAGAATATCGCGGCCGTGCAGGATGAGTCTTTACTTAGGCTTCCTTGTTGGCATTTAATACGTATTGAATAGAACACTCTAAAATGCTGGACTTCTCCTTCACGTGTTTTGTTACCGTGTCGGTAGCATGAACTGCAATATATCAAAGCCCTGATCCAAGCATTAAACTCAGTTATAAAGAGGTACCTACTATAACGAAATGCACTTACCGTCATCAGCGCGCATCCCTTCCACACGCACGTACAACTTCCTCTTCTCTGGGAATGCCAGAGCAACGCTGATGAAAGAACATTGTGCATAATTACGCTGAAATTACTCCGTTCTTACAAGGCCTTAAAATAATTCTTTGCGTTACTTACGTGCGCAAGGGCTAAACTTACCCGAATTCCGAGTCGTTCATGTGCCTGTAGTAATAGACCATATTGTGCGGCACAAGATGCTTCTGAAAAAGGCAAAGACCGAAGCACAAGCGACGTCAGGGATGTTGACCGCTCCACCCTAGGAGCAAGCGATACAGTCAAACGCCCGAGGCTTTCGAGACACCATAAAAACATTTGCAAGGCCGTTGCAAGGCCTTCGCTTACGTTACACAAACTAGAGATAAACTGTCTAACCGCCAACCTCTAATCGTTCACGTGGTTTTTCTTGTTACTTATATTTTTGTGCTTCCTTCAATAAACTTCCAGTTGCTAGTCTGCGCTTGTGCGTGTGTCTCACTTGTCCCTGTTTATTTTGCGCAGTTTTTCGTAGTAAAGGAGTACCAACTCGCCCAACACTCAGTCCTTATAAAAACATCGTCGTACGTGTATCTCCGTTTTAAATCTCGCGTACCATAACGCTCGTAATATCAGCGAGAAGTAACAAATCCTTCGTATGCACGATACTTCGTTGTAGAGGCGTTAGCCTTTAGTTTCACTCTCCCCACTCACCTCGTCTGGCATCCTCATCAGACTGACCACCGTCTCGTGCCCAGAATGCCCGTCGATCATCCTTCTGCGAATCTAAGCGTAATAAAATAAGCGATATCTATCAAAATCACAACGAAAAGTCTGAAGAAATGCGTAACCTTTCACTGGACGAAACGCACCTTCTCTTTCATAGGGTTTTCGATTTCAACATCCAAAAAGTCTATGTCTAATGGTTCTTCTAGAGAGCCCAGCTGAAGTAGACGTGAGAAAAAAGATATTCATTCATAAGCACTCAAATTCTGGCGCTGTTGTTTCAAAATCGCTAATGCGACGCATACCTGTAGCTTAATGTCGGGATGATACATGACGTAACCGTTTCGGTTGACCATGAATGAATAGCCTGATGGACCAATCTGTCGGTGACACAAGAAAAGAGCAAACCAGGATATTGTAAGAACGTTCAGACTGCGCTTCCTGCACAGTCATTATGATATGGTGGTAATATCTAAGGCACATGCCTTGTACGTGGGTTCGTGATCCTTCAGCTCTTCGAGAGAGACATCAACTCCCATCACTCCTACAATGGTTTGGTCCTTCTGTGAAATTGTGGCAAGGTCTGAAAATGTACTCCAGTACTACACACAGATGAACGCACTGGGCAACCAAGCACGAGTGAATCGGATGGTGGGAAGATAGATTGTTATTTTTAACTAAATTTATCACATTAAGTATGACTGTAAGTAGCGTATTGTGTTTTGTTGTGTTCAGTTATTTTTAACAGCTTCGTCCGCAAAATGCATCTGCTAATTGTGCATATAACAAGATATTGGAGCAGTGACGCAATTAAACTGATTTCGCCGATCTTGGAAAGCTTACGAAATGGTATAAATTACTTCTAATTAAGTTTCCACCACTAACGACAAGCTATGCTGGTAGACTATATTTAATTGTTCGCGATTCTATGAGGTCCGCACAATATTAGGCTCTGTTTAAATCATAGAGCAAGTTCTAATCGAAGGCTTGTCGCGTATAGCGGACTTGGCCGCATTTGTGTTATAACTTCATAAACGAGCTCTTCTGAATTAAAAATTTAGAATAGAACATATTTGTGAATGTTATAAAAGAGCAGCGAAACTCAGCACAATATTCGCGTCCTTGCCAACAAAATAAGCTCAATAACAGTGTAGGCGCTGAACTGGCAGCTTAACATTTCCTGCTCTTTTTTACAACTCAGCGCAAACAAATATTTGCTTCTAGCGCGTATTCAGATTTTTTCCTTGCATCTAGCGCAAGAACCACTGTCATATTTGGAATACGTAGCGTCCTAACAAACAAGACTCGGTCCAAAGTCAACAGAAAAATATTCAAATCCAACTAGTCGTATTTTTCAGTCTTAATTCAAAGACATAAGTCACTAACCGTTCCGTGTGTCTTGTTATAGACTGGCAGTGTCACTGTTGTTAGCAGACCTATCCCCTGGGAAATAAAAACAAAGAACAACTCGTTAGAAACTTCTTTACGCTCTGATGAAATCATAAATGCTGCATGAAAAAGATATTCGCACCCCGGAGTCTTGATAAAAGTTTGTCCACGTGAATTGTTTGTCCCCAGAGAGCACCATTGGCCGACTGAGCACCTTTAAGTATTCCTGCAAGAAAACAGAAACTTTCTTTAAAATCTACCTTTATAAACAAAATGTCGTTTTTATGTCTGTTCCGGTTCCTAAAACATAGTTCGCTCGAGTATGTTTTTTCTTTCTGTTTATCTGTCTCCATCTCTCTCGCTAGTTCCCTTGTAACTAGCAGATTCATCAATCTATACTGTGTTATAGAAGCACTATGTCGTTGTTACTTTAAAAAATAAGTGGTATGTTGCTCTATGATTCAGTATTTTTTATCTATATTGACGCAAGAGAGGCATGTTCAAACTAAGCGCGCAGGTTCGTGCGCCCCCCGAGAGAACAGCGGCCCGATGCTGAAACAAGAAATGGCCGTGATGGCACGCGATTTCACAGCGCGTGATGCGATGAAGAAGTGACGCGCCGCTCGAGGACCTCTCGGAGATCGAAAAAAAAAAAAGAATCGATCTCCGAGAGGTCCTCGAGCGGCGCGTCACTTCTTCTTCATCGCAACACGCGCTGTGAAGTCGCGTGCCATCACGGCCTTTTCTTGTTTTAGCATCGGGCCGCTGTTCTCTCGGGGGGCGCACGAACCTGCGCGCTTAGTTTGAACATGTCTCTCTTGCGTCAATATTATAGCGAGAGATCAACACTGCAATTTCTTTTTTCAAAGCGACCACTTCTGGAGTCAGAATAATACTCCTGCTTACCTGTACTTTGTACCTGCTCGCACCAAACGACGTGATGGCAGTAAAGTAACCTGCAGCGGCAAAAAATAACAAGCAAAAGAGCGTTGTAGATGCAATACGTGCGCATTATGCAAAAAAAAAAACAATTAACAAATATGAGCCAGTCTGTCTCCTTTGTTTTTCTTTTCTAAATTTCAGCAATGCATCCTTTAACCGTCAAATACCCCGAGACGCCAGTTCCACATTCGCATAAAAATATGTGGTTGCTATGCCATTTCCTGCATGGAGAAAGTGTGCAACTTTGCGTTTCGCGCATCAAACAGTCGTAAAAACACAATCGTTACGTAGACCTTACCTCGATTTTTGCAAGCGAGAGCCTTGAGTGTAGCGTACGGTATCGGGTGTGGACCGACCACGTAGGTGAAGATACGAATCTGCGAATAAAGTTAGCGCAGCTTGCAATAAGTCCTATAATACTGGGTCACAGGCTCACAGCAGAGATCGTGGCCACGTTTCAGCTTCACTTGTTAACCATCTGTACAGAATGCTTGGGCGGTCATTGAGCCAATGCCGGTTCATGATGATGATAATTTTCTATCTACGACACACGGCATTTTTACAGCAGAGTGGTTATGGTCGAGGTTTGCCGACAGTGAACTTCAATGTTTCTTTCATTGACAACTATATAGAAGTCTAAACAAGCGTAAGCACGTGTTCCACGTTATATCTAAGTACTCCCGTCGCAAACCCCTTCGTTATACGACTGATTATGGTTATCTTCTTACGCCTTACGGGGGAAGTGTGTCAAACCTCTCCCTGAAGCACAGGCCCACGCATGTTTTTTTTTTTTTTCTCTGAATTTCTTGTTCGCATGATATACACATCTACCTTGTATGATAATTACAAAACTTGTTGCAATACATACGAGACTCCACCACTTAAACCCTAAGCCGACGTGAAGCTTCGCGTCTTTGTGGGCTTTGGTGGGGGGTTGCCTTCACGAAAAAATACACATTAACTGGAGTGACCGACAGTGCGGCATGCAAGGTCTTCGGCACGGAAGAAGACATCGATCGTTTGCTATGCCGCTGCCCTCAACTGCCTCTGAAAGACGAACACTTTCTGACCCGTTCCGGCGATTGGACGGTTGGCCGCTCTCCGTGCAGATGCTGCTGGAGCACCGTCCCCGTCGCTCGTCGGCCCACAAGGAAGTTAAAGCACTTTTGTGCTTTTTGAGGCCTACGGGCCTGTGTGAACGCCTATGACTATAGTATTGTGCAACCAACGCGTACGCGTCAGCGCATTTATTGCTCATTTCTTTCTTTCCTTCCCTCCTCTATTTGTCATCTTTCCCTCCCCCATTCCCCTTCCCATTCCCCCAGCGTAGGGTAGCCAGTCGCACATGTTTCTGGTTAACCTCCCTTTTGTTTTCTTCCTTGTTCCCTTGTCACTGACCGACATATGACGTCATGTATTGGTCAGTGACGACATTTGTAACTGACATATAGTGACCACATTTGACCGGATGAATTCTCCCGTGAGACGCTCGTTACTGTACTTACCTTGAGATCAGCGTTCAGCTTTTCTACTAAAGGCGTGGGGTCCTCAGTTCCACCGTCCGTGAAGATCATGATCATTTGAATACACTCCGCACCTGCGTGGCCTGTCTTGTTTTCTTGGAACTGCAAATAAAAGCTCATTTAAGAGCGAGTCACGGGGCATCCGCTCCGAAACACAAACACGATATGGTTGTACCACGGTAGCTTGCAAGAATGTGTGCCTTGGCAGTGAAGGGGCGACTAGAGTAGCGGCAGTTAGCGCTTGAATGTCGCGTACGGTTGTTTGGTACTTACATCGGCCATCGTGCGGAAGGCGAAGTCGAGTGCGTGCGACAAGCTCGCCGTGCCGCCGTCGGTAACCCGATCGATACTCTTGGAAAGAATCTGTTAGGGAGAGAGTGAAAGTTCGAAATGTACGAGTGCGGCGTAAAGCAAGCGCCGCGTATGAGAAAACATGAATTTCTAGAATGAACACGTACAGACATCAACTTTTAGAGCTTGTGAAGTTACACGCGACAGGACAACGATCAACAGCCCCAAAGCGGACTTCAGGAAAAAAATAATCAAAGTGTTTTATGTTACTCACTCATTGGCATGAGGCTGAATAGTGACAATGCCAGCCTTATGAGAGCTAATAGCCAACATTAACGAAGATTAGCAATCATTTGGCCTTTAATTACCAGGCTAATCACTAGCAGACAATAAGCACATTCTACCCAACATAAGCCGACATTAGTCGACGCTAGCGAATTCTGATAGTACGCAAATTAATACGTTAATTTGAGTCACGTGACTCACTAAGACGCTTTGTTACTCAGCAATGTCTTCGGGATTGGCCCATATATTTGTCAGAAATCGGATATCGCTATCGAAGACGTTGTCTTCGATAGTGTTTTGCCGTGTTCTTTTTAGAGCGAAAGCGCTCCATCACTGTTTCCCAAGGTCATTCATAGCGTCGCAATGACCTTGAGCCGCCGGAGCGCGAGTGTTGCAGGCGTGACGTCACGCCGCGTGATCCGCTGGGCTAGCTCGGAGCCTCGCCGTTGCGGTACCACGTGACGAGGCCTTACGATGCAAAACCAAGCCAGTCATACCTTTCGCTCGTGATAGCAAGGCTTAAATTGTTAAACCTCAGCCATTTTTTTTATCTTTGTTAGACTGATTACGTTTGGAAGTTTCGCTCTCGTGATGAGGGAGAATGTTCGAAACTTGTGAGGTGCTGCTCCCACGATACTTCACACTAGCTTTCCACAAAACATCGCGGTGTAGCACGTCTTTATACGCTGTGCTACATCGTGAAGGCCGAAGTACGCTAGGATTGCCTTACCCTTTTGTTGCGCCTGTTGGCTTGCACCAATGTGTCGAAGCAGGATACCCATCGAACTTCGCCTGCGAACTGAGAAACAAAGAAGGGTTAGGGGCACAGTAAATAGTGTTACAGCAATAATGTACAGCGAAGCGCACAAGATTGTATAATTGTCTCAACCAATTTTATATAAAAACATCGTACGTATGTGAAGGACATTTTTTTTCTTAGAACTTGACATGCAAATGTTGTTAGTAATCCATACGACCTGATGATTTAGTTTTTTTTACTGTCACGTGATCATTCATCGCTCTCTATCTGTTTCTCTCTTTCTTGCAGATGGGGAATGCGCCATTAGAACAGCGTTATGTAAATTGTGAATTTTGTTTTCTCTACAGAAGCCTCTTCATAAAAGCATTCATATATCACTCGGCACATATAGTCGCAACAGAAATACGTCTCAAACCATGCGGAGAAAAACAAGCTAACGCATTTATGTTTATTTTTCATGAAACTGCATCGTACCAAGATGTAAGTGCACGGAGACCAAGCATCGAGAGATTTTACCCCTTGACAGACTCATAGATGGGTGTTATTAGAAATCACGTTTCAGCTACGCGAGTGAGCCTTCCTCGCTGACTTGCGTCTTGCGGAAACGAAATGAAAGCGATGAATCATACCGAGGCCACATTGACGAAATCATTTTCTTCAAAGGTCTTCAACAGCGACTTCACAGACAACTTCATGATCTCCATAGACGGCCCATGCATGCTTCCGCTCCTGAAAACGCGAGAAGGAGCAGGTTTAATGCCTCTCATTTCGTCCTTCGCAGAAGACACAACCGCCAATATTTCTTTGTCAGACCACTATTAACATTTTCTATTGAACTGTCATTGACATGACAAAATCTGACTCCTCGCCTAAACTCTATAGTTTTGTTTTCGGGCTAATAATTTTCCGAAAACCGGATTTTGTGAGCATGACAGCGTTGAGTATTGATGTTCTAAGCTGCAATTTAGTCAAGCAGCAGGAATGATGCTTATTCGTTATGACTTCACATTTCACATCTCGCGTTTTAAAGGTTATTGTTCAATTGGTCACATTAGAGCGGGATATTTTAAGCTGAGGGGTCGAGACAGTAAGTTCACAGATAACCTTCGTTCTCATAATGCCATACCCTTACATTACGCCCCTGCTTCAGTTCACTGTGCAGCACATGCGGGGAGAATAACTTACGTGTCCATCAATACGATGACATCCTTCGGTGAACTGGAACCGTCTATAAACCTACAAAACAAAAATGTATTGAATAAAATTTTTGTTGATATAGCAGCTAGGTACTTTTAAATCGCATAGAGTGAGTCTTTATTCCTAAAAGTTTAGTTATGTTTCTTTCAAAGAAAGCTGTTTCGTTTTGTCGTTAGCTACAGCCCTGTCAATAGTAACCAGATTTTTACTCGATTTTCTTAAATGGTCACCAATAGGTGCATCGAAACAATACTAATCATAAATATTCCTGCATTGCATTTAGGTTCACTTACCAAGGTCTCATCCGGACGTCGAACAGGTCGGGCTTTCCAGGGGCGACCTTCCAACGATTTGCTGAAATGCAAAAAAAAAGAAAGATAGAGGCAGAACCTATCATTGTCTTTGTTAGTCACTACTGACTTCTTGTGGTGGATGTCGTCGTGTACTATTTAGTACACAGTCATCGTAATATTCTGTAGAAAAAAAATAATACGCCCGCAAAAAGACACAATTAGCAAGTTCTCACGTTGGTTTAGACATATCCTGAGCATCTCTCCTTCATGATGTTTATGGGTCATTCGTGAGCTGTTTCCTTTTCATTTATTTCATTTTTAACAAGAAGCTTGACGAAAAGTATTAGGGGGCGATGTACAAAGTCTGATAGCGAAAAATATTTACGGCCTCTTATCTAACACTTCTTAAGATCTTCTAACGTCCTGTTTTATTGTTCTACGAGATGGTATGCCTCTTTTTAGCACAACCACCACCACGTCCGTCGATAATCTACATCGTAAGCAAAAACAAAAGAAAATACATTCTTGCCTACAGGATTCTCCTGCGCGGAATGAGTAAAACGGGAAACTGAATTAACGTCCCGATAGTGATATATGAGCGGCAAAAAAGAAGCTGTACGGGGTATCGAAAATGAAGCAACCCTCAAATTCGCTTGATGCATCGCATATTGTCACATGAGTAATGGCGAATGTCGATGCCGGAAAAGCTACACACGTGCGCTGCCTGCATTGGTGACTTTCCATGCGTGCGCACTTTCTTCGGCGGCGGCTCGGCGGTTCCACTCCATGAACCAAGGCGCCGTTGAGCTCTGGAGGAGACTGATGATTGAAGGGAACATTAACGCGCCCGCAGGAGCCGATCCGTGCGCTTTTTTGGGCGCCCAAGATGTCTCCGCCTTTCTAACGTTCCCGCGCCCATCTTTTCTCATTCTTGTTCTTCTGTATTGTACACTTCGCGCACCACCTTATTAATTCGTTTTTCGTTTATTCGGATGCATTCGCAGTGCTGTGTATCATCGACTAAGGCGTTCAGCCTCTTCGCATGAAGTCTCATATTCGATTATCAGGTGCGGCACGTCCGCACTCCATCGGTGGCGTTAGGCAATATTACGAGTCGAACATTGGCGTACATGGGGAGGGGGGGGGGGAATTGAACACCCCCGGAAATTTTTCAATTTTGCATGTGTGTATACACGTGCCCATAAAAACACATTCACGAACATACGTGAATATTGGTTAACACCACCACCCCCTCTCCCTCAAAAAAACTTTCTGGCTACGCCCCTAGGGTTGAAGTAAATCAGAAACGATTCTGGATGTTGAATTCTGAATGTTAGTAAGGTGTTGACTGGGGCTAGTTGATTCATGTCGAAGTCTTGGATATGCGCTCTTTTAAACATTAACGACGATGGAGACGCAAAGACGGGCAGAGTTAAACGGGACAAAGCGCGGTGCTGAATGTTGAATGTTGAAGAAACGATTCTGAATGTTGGAGTAGAGCTTTTTGCAAGTTAAGCTCCCTTAGCTTGTCAAAATGTTTTTTTTCCGGAACACCCTTACACCCCTCTCATTACATTCCATTGGCCGTATTAGAGCTTATAGGCTTAATAATCAGTCATGGGTCTAGAAAAGTGTGGCAATCGCGTTGTGTGCTCTAAATAGGCGTAAAAGGAGATGCGGTGATTTTTTTACACCGTTTCGTTTCGTTTTCCTCATCCGAGTAGCGCTCTCTGGATTTCGGAATAGCCTGCCGATGAATTGCCCGTCATCAATTTCTTTTCTTTACATTGTGAAAATAACTGTAAAAAAACTTGTGGAACGAACCGGAACATGCTAGGACGCACGTTTATTTGCACAAATAGTAACGAAAAGAAACCGTTCGTTCAAGTAAACCATTTTTCCTGCACGTCCCATCGCAAGGATTCCCAGCAATGACGCTAGACCGTGATGATTTCCATGTGCTCTTCGCCTCTGCATTGTGCTGTCCTCACGTTGCTTCCACCTGAGCCTGCAGCGCAGGTTTAACCTTCGCTTCATATGGGGAGAAAGAGAGGCGAAGAAAGTGCGAGAGGCTTCTATATCAAAGCTTGTTTCCATTTCCCCTTCCTCCTCTCTTCGTGCAGCTTGGCTCCAGAGACAAAATCGATCAGGCTGACACGGTGCTCCGCTGTGCTGGGCGCCGACCAGCTTCGATTGGAAACCAGGCCGCCACACGACTACTTTTGGCGGCCGACCTTTCTCCACGCTCAGCCAAGCCACACAAAGGAAAAAGTTGCGCGGCCGCAGAGGCATGTAGCGGAGGCACCGTCCCCACTATCAGTGCAGCCACAGAGACAGCGACGATATCGTGATCCTTTTTTCCTTTCTTTCTTTCTTTCTTTCTTTCTTTCTTTCTTTCTTTCTTTCTTTCTTTCTTTCTTTCTTTCTTTCTTTCTTTCTTTCTTTCTTTCTTTCTTTCTTTCTTTCTTTCTTTCTTTCTTTCTTTCTTTCTCTTTCTTTCTTTCTTTCTTTTTTTCTCTTCCTAGTCTGGCAAAAGGCACCTAATATTTCTGACGTCCTTCAAAACGTTAATGTAGCACCCTCTCTGTCATTACCGGCCGGCATTTGTTCCTGGCATATTGTAGCCCCGACGCATGCATTAGGCTGCACTTGGCCCATTTGTGGCGCGAAGGCCAAAGCGCGTGAGCCTTACCTGACCTTTGGTGCGCAGATAGGTACGCTTAGCGAAAACGTAAAAAAAAAATAATAATATCGACAGGTTTGACTCGTCGTCGCCCGCTCGTTCTATCTTAAGCCATTCTTTTGAGAACCTCGACAGATATACAGCGACCGTGAGATGAATAAAAAAGTCACAGTTTCGCCGCAACGGCGAAGCAATGATTGCGATAGCAATAAATTGTAATGTAACGCGAAGAACGGAAAGCAGCTCGAAATTGCCGGCGCATCGCTCGAGCCCAAAGGACGCACGAAAAGAACGCACACAGGACGAGCGCGAACTAATGCGTCACAGTTCGACACTTGAAGCGCACTGCTCAACCATAAAGCAGGACGCACGAAACAAACGAACAGGTACACGCAAGACGAGCGCGAACTAATTGTCACAGTTGTTACTTATTTCTGTTTGAACAGCGCGCTCCTTTCGCAAACGCGGTCGCTGCAGCGAGCGTAAGCGAGCGAAGCGAAGCACCCCACCGGCCGCCCCTTCTTTCCTTGAGATAAGCGCACGAAAGCGACGACGCCCTGTAGAGCGAACAGCAACGGCGTTCGCAGGGGCGGGGCGACGATCTTTAAAGCGCGCAACACGCGCGCACGTCGCGCCATCTATGTGGCCACTAAGAAAGCATGCTGAATTGCATGGTGTATATAAATAGCTCGCCGTTAGAAGGCTGAGAGACGGTGCTGTCGTGGCCTAACGTCTAACGCGGCGGGCTGCAAAGCGAGAGGTCGTCCGTTCGATTCCGCGCGTCGGAAAGAATAAATATTTTTCTTTGTGGCCTTTCTATATATATACATACTTATACATATACGGTGAATGACGGCGACGGGGACGGACATTTTCCAGCCGAGACTGTCCATATAATTGCTATCGCAATGATATGGCACTGAGCCGTGCTTCCGCTAGGATTGTAGAAGATAACGTCATTCATTCTTCTTTTTCAAGAACCACTATAAAGATAAGGAGCTGGAGGGCATACAAACTAAACTTGTATTTTCATTTCTAACGCTCGACCACATAAATAATACTACTTATCTCTAAATCCATCTAACGAGCTTCCCTCAGAAGTAACCATACTTTATTTCGTCTACCTTTTAGATCCTCCGAGCGTGTCGCTGTCACATTGCATCCTAACGGTCGAAGGCAACCGCTCGTCGAAAGGAGAGAAGCTGTCTTTATACACAGCATGTGCACCTAGGTCGATATTCAGTTTAGAAACAAAACTCTTAATTTTCGCATTGATTCTCTGATATGGTTTCGTCAGGGACCCTTTCAATCCATATGCGGCATACGTACTCTACAGACGTTTTTTCACGTACCTGGGAACATCCGCATGTATCCCACTTTGCTTCCGAAGTACTGCCACAGGAGATCCGGGTCCTTCTCGGCATTCTGTCGAAAGGCTGCGTCCAAGGCCTGCGACCACTTGAGTCCGTTCAGTACCTCAGCGTCTGCGAGTAAGACAACACGTTTGGCTGGCGGCCCTAGCATCACGTGTACTTTTCCTGTTCGTGTCAGCCGATAAGCTGACACACCGAAATGAACTTCCGAAGCGGCACTGGGGGAAACGAATTTCGAATGCTTTCTCCACATGTCCGAATTCTCCCATCTATCTATCTATCTATCTATCTATCTATCTATCTATCTATCTATCTATCTATCTATCTATCTATCTATCTATCTATCTATCTATCTATCTATCTATCTATCTATCTATCTATCTATCTATCTATCTATCTATCTATCTATCCACGATTTTATGCGCTCGTGACCGTTTCGTTAACTGGATTGGATATATACCAAAATTGGTAGGATCTGACATGAGTTTATGGCGAACATAAATGACGAGTCCAAACATTAGAATCACGACATTTGTGTCACGTACGGCATGATTTACATGTCACGGTCGTAGTGCTCTGGCGGCCATTTCGTTAACTTAAAAAGAAAGCATAATGTATGTTGCATAGCGCTTCGCTTGAGCTCATTAGACAACATCAAAAGCCTCCGTGAGCTAATTGAAAAGTATTGAAAATGCTTAATCAATATCTCTTTCATCGGTTTAGACATCAAAGACATTAAGCCTCCTTATTCCGAAAAATCTATTGCCGAAAAGGACCTTTTACGGTATAGCATTGTACGTTAGAGGAGATACGTAGGCCAACCGAGACTCGTTCGTGTCATTAGCGACGGTTGTTCGCTAATGGAAAAAGAGCGTTCCGAATGAAAGTCTTTCTCTGCTAGGCCCGTTCTCAATGGTAGTATAATACAAAAAAAAAGACAAGATAGGATAATTTCCGGGCAAAGGTACACTAAATGAGGAAATCTTTCGTGCGCATACGGTGCAAATAACGAGACACCGTCCTGTTAAGGCATAGAGCGTATTAGTCTCGCGCTGTCATTGGCGTATTCACTTTCTGAATAGGTCATACCACGCTCCACTCTTGCCGCTATTGCTAAATTGGATAGACACGTGGCAGAACGTTTTCTTTATGTTTTGTATATGCAAAAGGCGATCGGCAGGTACGGCTGCTGCACTCGAGCACGAGAATGTCTCAAAAGATCAATATTTTAAACAGTCCCATGGTCAGACGTTCACTGTACCGCATAGAGAGTCGAACAAGATATTTGACGCAATCTCTTAAGTTCTAAAAGGAAAAATACGTCAGATAGGAGTGCGCTCTTTCCTATCTGTCTTCTTTTCTGAAACGTTTTGCGCACAAAGAACGTATTTTTCCTTTTAGAATGCAGTACCAACCAGCCCAAGTAGCCACCCTGTTGCTCTTAAGTTCCCATCTGACATACAGTCTAAGCCCCACGAAGTGTGGTATTTATTTTGAATAGCAATCATCATTTAAACACGAAAGTGTTTTATGTCGGGGTCCACTACGGCTCCACTGACGTATTTCCATCACGGATATGACGTGGTGAAATATATAGACTAGCAGATGGCAAAGAAACAACTAGAAGATCACCGGGAGTCGAACTTACGACCTCTCGCTCGGCAACGCGTGGCACGAAACGACTTGGCCGTAGACGGCACGTTCTTCACTAATCAAACGGTGAGCTATTTATATACACCATTTGCCGGTGGCGGTACTCAGAAATCGGTGGTACTTCAGCATGTTTTCGTTATCACTAGTGAGATGGCGCGAAAAGGCTCGAATGGCGCGCTTTAAAGGTCGTCGCCCCGCGCGTTGCAGTCAGTTTCTTATTCTTTGTACAGCCATTAAAAACAGTCGACGTTCCTTAGGCGCACTTGCCGCAAATGCGCCTTACGAAACGACGCCAACTATAAAAAGTATAGCCTAGTAGGGCTTATGAATGCGCGCTTACGAAGTCGCTTGGCTTCGAAAACTCATTTCACGAAGCAACTCTGGAGTCAATGTGCCATCTATACTCTGCATCATGTACCAAATAAGGCCGCATTAGCAAAAGCAAAAGCCAGCTTTTAGTTCTATAAGATACCGTGGATCAGAGAGTTTGAACCAAGACTGGCACTTTCGTGCGTTCTTTGCTAATCAGTGCGCTTGATGTGTTGTGAAAATGCAATTAAACGCACTCAACCCATTTATTACTAATCTTACTGTTTCTGTACGTCACTATAACCATGTGCGCCACACATGTATTAGTGATTGGGCATATCCATCGTCGTAAGTGTTGAACTCGTGCGTATTAACTGATGCCTATTATTAGATAGCCAATAAATATATCTAATTGATTAGAACTTTCATGATCAGCCAGCCTGTTTATAATTAATCATTGCTAACGTATCTGTTAATTGTTGTAACTGGCATTGATTGATTGATTGATTGATTGATTGATTGATTGATTGATTGATTGATTGATTGATTGATTGATTGATTGATTGATTGATTGATTGATTGATTGATTGATTGATTGATTGATTGATTGAAGGAGGCTCACCTTCGTCGAAGATCTCCAGCGGGACGTGTACGCCGGAATACGTCTCGTTCACGAAGCGGTGGAACTTTTCGCTGTAGCGAAGCATGCCGTCGCCTTCCGTGAGTTCTTTCATCAAGACGGCGCCCACTTCGTCCCGCTGAAAGGGGCAGAGGAAAGGCAATGTCCAGGTTACAACATGCGACGTGAAGTCATGTTATCGTTCTATCCTGCTCACAGTTTCTAGATCAGAGTTCCGAGATCCGTCGTCACTGTTTTCTAAAGCGAACATTTAAAAATCCTCCGTCTGACCATCCACGTTTATTAATTTATGCCTTCCACAAGGGGTTTCCTTTCGTACCTGTTCTCGCACTTTGTGTTTTATGAAGCAAAGAAAGCAATTGCTTTGTAAAACTGAATACGCTGGGAAACGTGGAAGAATAATTATGCTGAAGCTTAACCGAAGCCTTTGATTCCATTTACCAGTTAGCTTGTTCGATGGCTGCTTTAGCTCCACATTTGTGTTTAGCTCTGTACCGGCCCGCATCATACGAATAGTGACAACAAAGGTAAGGAGAGAAACGAAGTCGTACCTGGTAGATTATCCTCTCTGAACCACACAGAGTGGGAGTTAAAATCGTGACAACTTGCGTAGCCTCGTGCTTACTGACGTCTCTATTCCGTACACGTCCAACACCAAAGCTTCCGAATTAAGATAGATTTACCAGCGCAAAAAAAGACGGAACATTTAGGAAGGACACACACACTCAGCGCTGTGTGTGTGTAAATTATCTTAATCATGAACCAACTCGCCCAAGCAGCAGTTTTAGCAAAGTTTATTTCTGAATTAGCCCAGTACGTTGTCTCCGTTCAATTCGCATCTTCTCTTCGTGTCCATAATACTGTGAAGCGCTTCAACGAAAATACCTTGGGGCCCTTGCCAGCGGTTCCTCTTGCCAAAGCCTCCTCGTGCTCCTCACACATTATAAGTGAGCAATAAACTGTCGTCTATTCAGAATACAGTGCCTCTAAGAAACAGTGTCAAAGTTCGGCTGCTTGGCTCGCTGATGACGGTTGAACTAACGTCGAGCGGTGTTAGTGAGACGCGTAGCACAGGGAGTCGGATGAGATGGGAAGTCATCGTGGACTCGGCCGCTTGGCCCGAAGCGAAGACGCACTTTCGCGACTTCCCCCTTCATCTCCGGTGATAAGCGTCCGCAGCTTCGCTTGCGCGGACGCATGCCTGCGTGCTCTATTTCTGCAGTTCTCACTCCACGGGTGGTCATTGGTTCGGGCGGCGCCATACATCAGCCCGAGGCGGTATAGCCGACGAGCAGCCTGAACGAGAACCCTTTCGTTGGCCTCCGTGGCGTTGGCCTCATCCTTTCTTGTTTTCGTCGCTTCTTTTTTCTTCTGAGAAGATGCGCGATGAAATGAAAAGCCCTGTCCTGTTGGTGCCGATACCAAAGAGGCCCGCCATGATGAATGGCCTAGAGAAGCCATGACGAGGGATTACACTTATTTTTTTGCTATGCCTGCGAACCGGAGAATGTAACGAAAAGACAGAAACAAACTAAGCTGGGCAAGACGAAAGAAACGGTACCGAAGTTACCGAACCACAGAAAGCGGAGCTTCTCTGGTGGCCGATGCAGGTTGACCCGCGCTATCGAGTTCCTCCGAGCGGAAGCATGCGTGCCACAGGAAGAATATGATAGACGACCTCCACCTTTCAATATCATTTTTTCTTTCTTCTTTTTCGTGGCAAGCTCTAAGGAGTCACTACCTTTGAAGTGTACAACCTAACAGAACTCTCGAAGCGCGTTCACGATAGGAGTACTACGCTCGCAACGTGTTTCCTCCCTATTTCTCTTTCTAGGCCCCTGCCTACGGAATAAGTTGGAGTGAAGAAAGCTGGGGCTGGTTTGTGGAAAGCCATTTTTCTCGTGGGTGAGTTTACTCCTGGAGGAGAAGCTGTGCTCAGGGGACAATAACTATGTCGCATAGTGACCCGCTGAATAACGGATGTAATGTGTTCCTTACCAGCATTTCTTTGTCGTTCTACATGTTTTTTTATTAACTAACAGTCACTTGCGGGAAGCGTCTCACTCTTGTGTAAGTTTATTTCGTGCTAATTGCTACCAGGGTCAGATTTACGGCGGAGACTTCAACAAGTTTGTGGTCAAGTTTTGTTGCAAGTTGCCAAATGAAGGGTGTTTTGCGAATGTAATATACTACTCGGTAATGTAATATAAGCTCCCGTAAAAAGGTGTTGCTTCCTGGTATTTCCTTTTTCTCTTTTCGAAGTCTGGAATTGTTTTAAGGCGATCAAGGACAAAGATAAATGAGCTAGACTGGTGAGCGAAAAAAAAAAGAAAAAAAGAACAAAAAAGAAACGCGGCTTTTCCACAAGAGCTCCTAGATAGAGTTTCCAGATGTAGAAGAGGAACACGTTCGGAGTTCAGAAGAACACGTGGAATTTGAAATTGTTGTGTAACTCGTATGCGCGACCAACATTTAATGCCTGCTGCAACCCCTGTGAGCATAACAGGCAGGAGGCCCAGCTGCACCGCTTTCAAGACGTAGAAAACCGCAGCACCAATGCGGCGCTACCTAGTCAGGGGTAAGATCAATGGTTACTGAGGTAACCCCTAGTGAGTAGCATTACAGTTGGCAACGGTAACTGCTCGCATGTCCACTCTGCAAGCCGCTGGCATTTTATCGATACAATAGCAGAGATCAGTGTTGCGATACTAAAGTAGAACTGATCAGGCTATGGCATGCGCTACATGCTAAATGCTATGAAACAGTAAAAATGCCAAAAAGCCAGAAGTTCAGGGGATGATGGAAGCTTGAGGAGACGAGAGCTCATGAACCCAGGGTGTCGCTGGAGCCAATTCGTGAACATGGGGTGTCACTAACGACACCGTGTGAAGCGACACCTCGTGTTCACGAATTCTCGTGATACAATAAAGTGATACTACGGTCAAACCTATCATAGTAGGAGACTTTACTACGCTCTACGTCTACTAGAGTAGAGACCACAGGACCAAACGGAAGTCCCCACCCATGAAGTCGAAGAAAAAGCCCAAGAAAGCTTCGATTTGCAGACTAGTACCATTAGAGTTGCAGGTGACGTATACGCCACGTGAACCGCGGCTGGTTAAAATTCTCTAATGGCAAAGTTGGGGGCTTTCGGACTCCCCCAGATAAAAAAAGGTGGGCGTGAACATTAGGTTGGCTTACCGTGAGATCGGACGCGTATTTGTGCTTCACCACTGCCTCCTCCGCCTTTTTCACCAAACGCTGCGATGCATAGGAATAGAGAAATAGAGCACAGTTAAGCTGACTGCGTATGAGATGGACCGTTAAATGAAACAACGAATGAATCAGTTAATTAATTAATTAAACATTACTATAGAACGTAATAATGTAACGAGAACGACAGGCCAGACGCTGCCCCACAATTGTAGTTGGAATGAATGCAATCCAGTTTGCCCTGCTAATTGGCCTTAAAATAATTAATTCTATTAATTAGTCGCACTAGCAGGTGTTCTATGGTGCAGTAATAAGAAAAGACTTATAATAAAACGAGAAAACGTACTTTTTAGTGTATACTATGTTATCACAAATACAGCAGCCGTTTAGACAGGCGAATCTCTATATTGTAACGCTGTCTATGTTATAGGGATCTCTTTCTAAACGACTTTTGTTTTTTTAGTGGGTAACCTTTGATCACTGGCTGCTGTATCTTAGGTTATTTGCCGTTGCTCACCTTGAGTGCGTTTTTCTTGCGCTGCAAGTTCTTCTCCATCTCCAAGGTCATTTTCAGCAGCAGCTCCGTGCCGTTCACTTCCACAAGGCTCAACTTGTCGGCATTCTCGTAGCTCTGTGTGTGTCACAATAAGCGGAGAGTTATGATAGAAGAGCATTGCTCGTATTAGAAACGAGAGAGAGAGAGAGAGAAAACAAAATGCTCTTATATGTCAAACGCCATGTGCATGGGTTCTCTCATTAAAAATCGAAATTAAGCGAGTGAAGTTTTGTTGTGACTTTTCGTATGTGTGTTTTTACAGTTAAGTTGTTCGTCATCCTTACATTTATTCAACCCTTGCTAACTTATAACTTGTAAGGTGCAGTGTTCTTCTTGGCATTCTTTTAGTCAGTTTTGTTAATAATGCTTTTGAGCTTGTCCAATGTTGTCTATGACTTGGCATGTTTTTGAACTTACATCCGGCTGGTGACGTGCAACGAAACAGTTCAAACTCTTTTGCTGTAAAGCTGTTAGCGCTACCGTATATTATCACGCTTGTCCAAAGCTCTAAATTCTTGAAGCGTGTCCATCTTCCCCAGAAAGAAGTGTAACAGATGTCATCGGCGTGAATCCTACGCAACACCACAATATTATTTGTGTTATTTTATGACGACGACAGTTCAGAGCTCGCTTAATACGCAGAAGTGTAATCTGTTTGCATTATGCTTCATATCAGTGCCCCTCGTACAGCTTAAGGCCATACGAATGATATTGCTTCTATTTAAGGAATCTCTTGTTCTTATCCTAGCTTTTCTTTGATAAGCCTTGCATGTTTACATTTCACAGAAAAAGTGAATCTGTCTACTTCACTGCCTCCTTGTGTTGCTGCTGTTTAACGTACTTATGTGAAGACATACGATAAATAGTTACTAAATCGTATACAGAGTGTGCTCACATTTCGTAGCGTCTCGATGCCCGATATCGAAGTTAACCTCGTCACCAAGGTCGTATCCAGCTCGTTCGCCCATCGGTATATCCTGCAAACAGGGCAATCGAATATCGTGTATGAGAACGTCGTCAGGACTTAACATGTGCACACTGAAAAGCAATATGCACACATCGACGACCAGGCAACTGCTGCTCTTCACCATCGGCTGCACACGTCAGCCGAGGGAAAGAGAAAGAAAGGGGAGGAGACAGGAAAGAGCGTAGGATTAAAACGCCGGTTTGCTACACTGCAAACGGGTTTGAGCCTTTTAGGGAGTTTCGGGCTCGACGCATAACGTGCATCCAAAAGGTACTACGCAAAACCCCCTTCGAAAAGAGGTTCAAAAGGAGGTTTTATTTACATCCTTTAAGGCAGTGATTAGACGGAACTAAGGAGGTAAATTTGTGTTTTTATTGAACTCATTTTGAGGGCTTGAACGGAGCGCAGTGGAAGTTTTTCTGGTTCTTTTGAGAGCTTTTAAAGCCTCCTTTTGGAGGTAAAGTTGGTGTTTTTATGTAAGCCATTTTGGGCGCTTGAACAGAGCGCATTGAGAGTTTTTCTCCTTCTTTTGAGAGCTGTTAAAACCTCCTTTTATACGAGGCCCTAGAGCGGTCGCGAAATGAAAAAAAAAAAGTATATTTTAGGCACTATATTACGTTTACCGGCCAATTTCCGTTACTATTCATCACTAGGACATAATAGAAAACGGACACCAAAGTATTCATGCACAAACATGACATTTGCATACAAGTACGCACGACACAGGAATCGAACTCGCGACCACACGCACTCAAAGCAAGCACTATAACCATTACACCACAGCGCCACCACTAGAAAGCTTGCTTTTTTCGTGGGCTTATATATGTACCAATGTATGTACAAAGCGGCTGGTAACCCGTCGGCACAACTTCGAACTTCTGTTCTTGTACCATCGGCGTGTGTTTGCTCTTGCGGAAGGTCAATACATAATTTGTGGGGCGTCATGCAAGCCGAGCCGATCGACGTAAACACCCTCGGCTCCGAATTCTCCGGTTCACCGTGTCGTGCCGCTAGAAAAATGATAAACGTGTGCCCTCTTCGCTCGCGCTAAATTCGTGAATACCAGCGTGACAAAGGTATCTTCAGATGAGCGAACGTATGTGCATTCCATGAGCGTATGCTGTGGAGCAATTTTCGTTATTTCTGCAGCCGCGAACTGCGCGCGTCCAGATGCGGCAGCTGTTATGAGCGGTTCGAAGACCGCCTGCGTTCTCATATGAAAGTTACACACGCAGATGCCCGACTTAGAAGAACATTGTAACGCGCCTACATTAAGTGCATTTAATGCGCGCGTACTGCCGCGAGCTGCACCCAGGGGCAGCAGCGCGCTCTGAGCTCTCTGAGCAGCTGAACAAAAATCTGTTTCCGCAATTAGCGCTTATTCGCAATGCACCCTTTAGTGTGGACCGCCTGCGTTTGCATATGAAAATTACACACGCAGAAAATTCGAGAGTTACAAGGACATTGTAACGCGCCCACACAAAGTGCGTTGAATGCAGGTTGAATGCGCGCGTACAGCCGCCAGCTGCACGCAGCTATAGGGGCAGCAGCGCCTTCTGAGCAGCTGAACGCTTATCATTTCCGCAATTAGCGCTTATTCGCAATGCACGCTTTGGCACGGCATTCAGTGCTTCTCTATAACGCATATTCAGTATTTATTTGCTTTCATACTCGGATACTACCTACATTTCTTACTAATTAGCTTTTATTGGTAAGCATCACGCCACCGCGTTAAAGCGAATGCCTAACGCGTGCCCCAAGGTCAAAGACAACCTCCCCAGTTTACCAGTGACAGGTCTCCCACAACACAAAAAAATGTACTTGCACTTCTCTCTTGTGAACAGGGGCGTAGCCAGAAATTTTTTTCGGGGGGGGGGGGGGGGTTCAACCATACTCTATGTATGTTCATGCGGGCGTTTGTATGTGTGTGTGCCTATATGAGCAAGCAAAACAGAAAAATTTCGGGGGGGGCTTGAACCCTCCTTCCCCCCCTTGGCTATGCCCCTGCTTGTGAACGTCCATGTGTACTTGGCCCTCCCCTCAGACAGATGATGCAGTATTCATTAAAAAAAAGCATTACCCTCTTCCTCAATGGAACAGCTGTTCTTGAGAAAATATGGTTCTGTTGAATTACTTCACCACAGCAGCAGAGAGGTTGGCTTGTTTGCAATTCAGAATTTCACAGTCGTAACACAGAAACACGAGGACTGTAGCAAATATGCAGAAAACTGGAAAAACTATCATATGTGCACTCCCTCGTCCACCTGCACACTACATTAAACTTTATATATACAACAGCAACCTTCAATTATGCTACTATTGATAAAAGATCACCCAATCTACGTTAGAACACAGTGATAACTTTCTGGCTAACTTTCTGTTGCCTATCTTCTACAATGTGTCCTAATCTGTGAATCATCTGTTCAATGTGTTTGGTAATAAAACACAAGCAGTTACATTGAGCAGGCAGTGTTTCAGCAATTTGTTTTGCAAGCACAAATTCATTTCTTCAATTTGCATGCAAGGCAAGTAGTCATACTTCAATTGATACAAGAACCAGTTGTTGCAACATTTTATTGGAATCAAAACAGCAGCAGTTCTCGTGTCAATGTAAGGATATAGGTATATATTTCCATCGTCATGCACAGAACCTACTCCAAAAACTGAATACGTGGAACAACATATACTGTACAGCCTAAGCACTATACATAATTCACAGCAGTAAAGCAATACGAAAGTAGGGTGTAAAATCTCATCATGATGCGCACTAACGTGTGCACTTCACCGTGCCAGTATGTAAGTACAATCCAAAAAAATAAGCTACCCAAGGAACTTGGTGTTAGCCTACACACGAAGGCAACTAATTAAATTAGTACAATAAGGCTAGCATCACTTTTGGGAAATATGAAACCGTGTAGACAGGCAGTTGTACAGTTTTTATTGCATTAGTTTGCCCTATGACATCAAAACATGTCGCACATGATTTTGGAGTTGAGTTTCCTACAAAAAAGCCCAAAATAGACCTGTGGTGTTGACTGTAGGTCCACATACCAAGGTGCATAAAAGCATTCAGCAATGCCCACAAAATTACAAGGTTGCCTTTATATGTTGCTGTACATATTTAGTCACAGATACCTGGAAGCCATCGTAAATTTCTGGAAGTGTGCTTGGGAACTTGTCGGCATAATCACATGACTGCAATGTACCAATACTTCTAATATGCATAACAAGTACAGCCATGCTTCAATGTTTTTATGCCAGCTAGTGCCATCTGTAACACCTGTAACTCAAAAGTTCATCCTTAATTCCTGACTTGATGGCTTACGCATAATTACCATATTGAAAATAATCCAAGCACCATGGCTGCGACGTCAACTTGCAATTAGGCAATCACAAGCACTTAATAAAAAAATTTCTGTAAATAGTGACTGGTCGCTTTGCACATTGGATCCTAGGACTTGATATGCCATGAGGATGAATAAATATTGACCTCACATATATAGAGACTGTGAAACAGTCAGGAGTTCAGTTCGTAGGTAAGGAAAACGTGAAAACGAAATCCGAACACATAGCAACAAAGGGGACGGAACGACACACTACTAACAACTGAAGTTGAACATGTTTCGGCTTTTTTAGTCATGTGTGTTTATATCTTTCTGTGGTTTTGATTACACTTCAGTTACTAGTAGCGCATTGTCCTGTCTGCCCCCTTCATTCCTCTGTGAATGTGTGATTGTTTAGTCTTGTAATTTTTTCGTACTGTGTGTTTACATCTTTCTGTGGTTTCGATTAAACTCCAGTTGCTAGTAGCGCGTCATCCTGTCCCCTTGATTTCTCTGTGCTGTTATTTTTTTTGCACCCTCTTTAACTATGAATATACACCAACTCACCCAACTGCCCCTGTTAAGACTTATGTTTGCTGAATAACACTGGGTCCACTCAGCGTCTTTTTAAACAATGCGAAATTTTCAAATGCACAAGATATCAGAAACGTTTCACGCAGCATTGCGCATAACACTCTGCATCAATACCAGTGTTGGCCTAAATGTGGTAAGATGTACGAGCTGTTCGACATAGTGTAAAGTGAGGCACATCAGGGTGTTCCCACAATCATGGGTGTCGGCAGGGGTTTGCACAAAGGGCACCTGCCGCCATCAAGACACACCAGCACTTGACCCCACGCAAGCTACACCAATGCTCTCCTGCTCATCAGGCCGACACGTTACGCCGCCTTGCACCCCCAAGACAAAATCCTGCCGACACTCATGCCCACAATACACTTGTCTTGAACACAGACTGGTGGGCAAGCAACACTTGCTGCTTTGCCAGAAGTGTATTCCTGAAAATTACAAAAAAAGAAGTCCACTAAGATTTCTGTACACATAAAAATGAATGTCTTACCCAAGATTCGCACTTGACTATCCTTATCGCAGACATTTTGTCAAAACACGAAATAAATACAACATTGAGATGCTGCTAAGTATTTCCTTGTGAGCGTTTCACTTCGTGTGCACAGGGCGAAAAACAAACGGATGTAAAAAAAATGCGAAACGCCACCAGAAGTGTACTCTCGCCATGTTTACCATTATGTGGGTAGTTTTTGATGTCAGTAAAGTTATCATTATAAGTACACTTTAAAAGGGTTGTGAATATTAGCAAGGTCTTGATTAACCGCACCTACTCTGCTTAGGAGTGAAGATTGGGCAACTTGGCACTGAACCATGGCAAAAATAAACAGCGCACTTCTAGTGAGGATAAACTAAGGCCTGGGCACAATAACAGCGCTTTCACCTTGTCAAATTGTGTCAACAGTCATGATACTATGTATTGACCTTGAAAACTATGGCAACATATGCAAAACAGCAAATTAACGAGAGGGAATAAACAAGATGATTCAACAATCTGGTTCAACAGACTCAACAGCTGACTTATATCAATGCGATTAAATTAGCCTTGCACATCTCCTAATGGCTAAGAATATGCACATGTAAATTCCACTGTTGATACGTGACCAATGAAGTTGCATTCCTTCCATGCCGTTGAATGGCCGTTCCTTCTTTTCTGTTTTCACTGTTTTCTGATTTTCATTGTTTTCACTAGCGTAAATGTTCACCCTTTTTTATTTTGTCACTTTGCAGATGGCGTAGGTGTTTTGCCTTTGAATGTGCACGTTTCTTCTGCTTTGTCTTTCCTGTTTCTTTTTGTATGCGTATATGTTTTGCCTTTGAACGTGCACACGTTTCCGCTGCTCTGTCTCTCTTTTTGCTCTACTGGGCCTTGTACACTTCTCAAGCTACCATTGTCGCTTTTCACTTGAGGCCCATTTCCTGTATTTTGCTGGAATAAACATTTATCCATTCATTCAATACCATAAAACGCATGTGCTTCACAATACACACTGCACTTAGCAGATGTCTGTCACATGATATGGCCGTCATTGTATAGCTTTAACATGATTTATTCGTTCTAGTTAAATGAATCCAAGCTAATGATGTTAATGTACCTTGATATGCTATTTCACTGTTCCTTGATGCATATGTATGAAGGTACAGTGCTTATGTACCTTAATATGCTATTTCAGGAGACGGGCAGAGTGCGCAATGCAAAATTGTTGCCGAAAAATCTTTTCACTTCCTGACAATCTCTGCTTCGGTGGGTTCTCACAGTTGCATGGCGGGAGAAAGATGTCCAGGGTAGTTGACTGCATCCAAGGTAGATGCTGCAAAATGAGAGCGCACGGTCTTGTCACATGTCAATGTGTGCAAATTGACACGATGACGAAGGATTAAAACAAACAAATGAAGTTGGAGAAAAGAATAAATCGAAAACAAAGTTGTCCTTTATGCACATTCCATCATGTGACAATGTGATAACCGTGGCCTTTTGCTGTAATGTATATTCCCTGAAAGCATCATGCCTTATTCATGCTTTATCGCAGGCAAGAAAATTATATCGTGCAAACAACTTTATCAGGGCACACTCCTGGGTCGATTGACTGGTCGTATGAAGCATGAGTGATATTCACAGAAGTTCCAAAACGTGCATCACACATCATTGCTATCTGAGTTTAACGACTTAAATGCGAAGCATTTGTTAAACACTTCTACAACTTTGAACGGATCTATCTACCTATCTATCTAGCCGCCTACGACTCATAGCTCGTGTGGGTGTTTCGTTAATGGGATGTATGCCAAAATTCGTGTGGCATGACACGACTGCATGAAGAACATGAATGATGGGTCTCAAGCTGAAAATCATGATATGCATTTCATTAACGACATGATTTACACGTCACTCTCTTGGTTCTCTTGCGACTGTTTCGTTAACTTGATATTTACCAAAATAGGTATGGCGTCACAAGAGTGTATGACGCACATAAACAACAGTTTCTAACATGCAAATCATGACACGCTTGTCATGTATGGCGTTATTTTGACAACATGGACTCGGGGGTGCTAGTGGCCGTTCAGCCTGCTTCATATACACCAAAATTGGTATTGTGCAGTGTGACTGTACGTCCAACATAAATGACAGCTGGCAACATGAAAATAATGACATGCATGTCATGTACACACGCCACGCTCATGGTGCGCTCGCGGCCGGTTCGCTAGCTTGACATACACCTAAATTGATATAGCGTGACGTGATTGTGCGACGAACATAAATGACATATAGTAACATGAAAATAACGACATGTATGTCATTTACGGCATGGAGCCTGGTGCACTCACGTCCGGTTCTCTAACTTGATATCATACCAAGATTGGTATAGCGTGACGTGACTGTATGACGTACATAAATGACGGCTGGTAACATGGAAACAATGAATGACATGCGTGTAATGTACGGCATGGGTCACATGCCACGCTCATGGTGCGCTGGCGGGCATTTCGCAAGCTTGACATGCCGATTTTCTTCTCTTTCTTTTTTTTTTGCTTTTCATTGCACTTTTCAATCGACGCAATGTGCAGAAGGTCATCTACAGGTGCATAAGCGACGATAAGGGCTCGCAAAGAGAGAGAACATCAGTATTACTTACCATTTTTGTTCCTGACTGTGCCGAGCACGCAGAGTGCCCATCATCTGCTTGGTAATGCACAGCGGCACGCTCGCTTGAGTCGACAGGCCGTCGCGATTATCGCACTCGCAGCGCAGCATGTCGCACTGTCGTCAAACCACGCATATCACATCCAGCGGCGAGAACACAGTGAGGCTGCAGGCACAAAACGCGCACACACGACCGACACAGCTGATCACTTGAGAAGTGGCGTTCACAAGGCCTAACCGGAATAGCTACGACGAGGCGCTGCTACGACGATCGCGCCGCCGCGGGAACGACTCCCTCCACACGTTTCTTTCTTTTTTTCTGCTTTTTTTTCTTCGCGCGCGCATGCGGCGCGAAGCTTTGTCCCATTTCACTTCAATAGCGCCTCGTCTGGCTTGCTTTTGACCTGGCGGGGGTGGGCCCCTGCCAAGGCCAAAGGGCTTCCTCGTTTCCTCTCCAGCCGTTCGGAGGGTCTCGTATATCTCTTTCTCTGGGCTATCTGTGCAAGGGATTTTTAGTGCGCTGAATAGAGTAGTAGATCCTATAACTATGGCACACACCCACGCTGGGGGATTGGCCAAGAACCGGATAGTTTTTAAAATCTAATTGTTAAAGTAAAGCGTAGATTTTTTCTATTTAAGCATGCCGCCTCTTTCTTTTACTTCTTTCCCCCGCACAGCTGCATGCATGCCCGCCAGCACTGAAGGCATTATGGAAAGCTTCGAAAAAAAAAAAAAAAAAGAGAAAACACGCCAGAGGAAATGAGATGGGAGTTTTTTGGTTCTTGAACTCCATTCGACGAATGGCGTCAGATAGTGAATTTACCTCCTTTCTTCCACATAATTTCTTAACGAAGTAAAATTGAGGACGCAGAACTTTATTACACCCACCTCATTACACCCTAAGGTAGTACTGTCCAGATGAAGGTAGTATTAAGGAGGATTGTAGCCCTTAAAACGCCCAATTAGGCTAGTTTGCGTTTGCAGTGTAGTGTCCGGTTTGGAGGGCCCTGTGGATCCTCATTGCTGAGCGCAGACAACATGAACATGTCAACGCTCTGATAAGTGCATCGTTCTGACGTTATTAAGAGCTTCGATAACCGGTGGTGCGTGTCTTGCCGTCATCGATATTTCTTAATTGTTCCCGGCGTCAAACGGGCGGTTCATATAGCAAAAGCTTAAGCTGTCGCTCACAGAATGCCCTACCATTTTCACGGTGCGTAATTCAACAGGTCCGGTAAACCGGACCTTCAAACACACACACACACACACACACACAGACACACACACACACACACACACACACACACACACACACACACACACACACACACACACACACACGCGCGCGCGCGCGCGCGCGCGCACGCACGCACGCACGCACGCACACACACACACACACAAGCGCGCGCGCGCGCAAACACACACACACACACAAGCATTTATTTATTTGAACCAAGAACTTCGCTGCACAAATCGGCGCCATCAGCACATTTTTTCTAAGCTGATATACGAAACAAATTGTTCGTACTGACGCATGAGATATCTTGAAAAAGTTACTGCAAGACTGCATTGTCATCAATAAACCCTAATAAAAAAGGCGATCTCATTTTCCTTTGCTGCAGTGCGCGAATGCACGAAATATTGCAAAGAGAAAACTGTTTTAAAGGCGAGAGCTGTCTCCCAAGGTCATTCATCTCGTCGCAATGACCTTGAGCTGCCGACGCGCAAGTGCGGCAGGAGTGACGTCACGCCAGTGATTCGATTTGGAAAGAAGTCACAGCTGCGCTTGCCGCTGCGGTACCACTGACCGGACGTAGGTTTATATAACCTTTTGCAAAACCAAGCTAAACATACCTTTCGCTCGCGATAAATATATTCAGCAGAGTTAAAGCTCAGTCAATATTTTTTAGGGGCAGTGATTGCTCAGAAACTAGTTGACTACTGTTCCAAATAAGAATAAACGCAATCCACGAAGGCGGGAACACTGCACACAGTGCTTAGTTATCAATATTATGATAATACGTAAGGAGCCTCAATGCGGGCAACGTACATAGCGACCAAACCAACTTGAAACTTCTCGGACGGTTCCATTGAGTATGAAACGAAGACAATGCGTACTGACATCTGTAGTCTTCTTATGTTCACGAAGTTCAATGTGTTTGTCTGTACGAGCGTACACCTACGCCGTTCATACGCCATGTAATTAACAGGTGCCTGTGCCTAATATATTTCTCTCAAGATTGCGAGCTGAAGTAGTATGCTATGCACTTGAATGGGGCCCCGCGCTCACCAAGTTCGTATAGGTTCACAATAGAGAGAGAGAAATAAAATATTTGTTTAGGTATGGCGTGATTCGTGTGCGAATGTGAAGACTTCCAGAAAAGGCTTGCTTTGAAGGTTCGGTAATGAATTACACAACGCATATTAAATACTCGATGTCCAAGTATGCGGGTTCCGAGAAAATGAGGCATGTTTGCGCATTTAATACGGTTGTCACCGCTTTCGTAGAACTACGAACCTCGAATTCATTGGCTGCTGAAAAAAAGACTAAGCAAGACTTAACAACCCCGCAGTAGGTTCTTTGAGGTAGGCTCTACCGGCTTATTCGAGCGCGCTCAGAGGGAATTACCCCTAATGCAATAAGCTGATCAGAAGTCGTGCTCGAAACTTCGCTTAACCCGAGAGGCGCCTCTCTTGTTTCGTAGAAGGTATACGCCTGTTCTAACCTGCCCCGCCGGGCCCCTGTTCGCCTTTGCGGTGCGCTTAAAGGAAATATGCAGTACCTTTCATCGCGTGATCTTCTTTTCCTAGCGAAGAACACATTGAATGGCTCGTCACTAGTCCATGGTGAAAGCACGGTAGCCTATGTAGATCAATGGTATTAGTTCTGTTCAAACTGGACAGGTAGAACAGGCACCGACATTTGACTCAGTTGATAACAGTTATCTCTCTCTCCTGTCAAACCTGAGATTAGTACATATTTCATTCTGTGTACTTTTTGTACGTGTTATTTTTATTGGAATGAAAATAAATTCAGGCAAATAGTAAGCACACGTTCATGCATACATAACGCTGACGGCTACTTATTATTATTATTATTATTATTATTATTATTATTATTATTATTATTATTATTATTATTATTATTATTATTATTATTATTATTATTATTATTATTATTAGGAGGAGGAGGAGGAGGACGAGCAGCATTCTGTAGGATAAAGAAAACGAGAGCAGGTTGAGACAGTGTATGCACTGAACTGCATATTGCAATTGCTAATCTGCGCAGAGTGAACTCTTTTTCTTGATTAAAGTAAGGAGGTCAGGCGTATTCGCTTCTATATTGCAATTTACCCGCGCCTTTGCGTGACTGTGACGTCTTCGCAGACTGTGTGACAACGCCCGCCCAAAAACGAAGGCGCGATGCTTCTTGTATATAGGATGGCGTTAAACTTGCAGCGATACCGCCGTGCCACACCATACAGCTTTGCAGGTCGCCCACCTTGACAAAGTGGAATGGCTGTGAATTTTACGCCCTCTTCATTCTGCGCGTTCATGAAAGAAAAAAAAAAGAAATAAGAACCAAAAAGAGGCGGGAAATAATAATAACTGTTGGGGTTTAACGTCCCAAAACCACGATATTATTATGAGGGACGCCGCAGTGGAGGGCTCCGGAAATTTTGACCACCTGGGGTTCTTTAACGTACACCTAAATCTAAGTACGCGCGCCTCCATCCAAAATGCGGCCGCCACGGCCGTGATTCCACCGCGCTACCTTCGGGTCAACAGTTGAGCACCATAACCACTAGACCACCGTGGTGAATTGAGGTGGGAAATAAGGGCAATAATATTTGCGATAGCTACTGATTTCTTGAACTTGTACAACTGTAGATATGTATATATATATAGATATATATTTTTTTATTTATTCTGTTATCTTAACAACTATGTGGAAAGGGGTAGCCGTCACCAAGCAATGGTGACAACAACTCCTTCATTTGTTTTCTATTTCAATAAAAAAAAAGGGCAATAAAGGAAGGGAAAGAAATAGGTGAGAGAAGGCACAATAACGGCTGAATGAATCAAGTACCTTGAGTGAAGAATGAAAGAGCTCGGCTGTCTTATGGGTACGTACATAGTCTAGTTAACCTCCCTGTCTTTCCTACATTCCTTGTCTCTCTCTCTCTCTCTCTCTGTCTCTCTCTCTCTCTCTCTCTCTCTCTACATACAAGAAGCCCACAGCACGTCGGAAGAGAGCTTGCGGCAGCCCTCACCAAATGACTTTATCGACGCCGCTTGCTACACTACCGAAGTGTACACTGCGCAAGTACTTCGGACCAAAGCAGGCACAGCAGACGAGCCAGTGGACGAGTGCACGTTGGACAAAAATGCGCTGTCTTCGACTAATACAAGCGACGACGAAGAAACGAGCGCACATGTACCTCCTCGATATTCGGCTAATGATAGGCGCAAACAGTGAACACGCGTCTGCTCCCGTTGCCTACAGGCACGCGCTGCAAGGCGGCATCGCCAAGAACTGGCCTCGAGCAGATGACACAAACGGCGGCGAAAAGCAAACGGCACCCTGTGCCTATAGTGCACGTGCTGCTGAAAGAAAATCCCGCTGGAACGAAGCAACAGTGAAAGTGACCATGTATGTAGCGAGTCGAGCGTTCGCACAGTGACAGCGCGCTGGTGCAGGAACCGTTCGTATTCTGCGTTGTCTCTTCTGTTGCTTCCTAAGATACACCGCCCCAAGTTGCTCGTTCCCTTCTTTCTTATTCTAATAAAAGTAGAAAAACGTTCCTGTTTTCAAACCCCGTTTCTTTCTTTCTTTTTACTCTGAGCGCTTACCCGCACATTGGAGGACATTATTTCCTTACGTTCAATTCTTTCTACTTCTGCCGCTTCTTTTCCTTCATTTTCCCTTCGGTTCCTCGACTGCCTGTGTGGCTGTCTTCCAAGGCACGTGTCGTAATTTGTGCTGAGCGAACGGCGGAAATGAAATTAAACGAAGGCGGGTAAACTAAAGAAAGTAAAAAAGAAAAGCTGAGCACTGACTCCAACCCGGCAGAACCACACTAAAAACGAAAGTCAGAGTTCGGAACGAAGCTGTACAACAACGAAAAGTGTGTTTGGAATTCGGGGTTAATTCGATTCTCCCGTGACGGGCCTTCACGTCGTCTATATCTTCGGGTGCCAGTGCCGATCTTCTCCGCTCCTGTAGTGTACGTCAACAACTGACTGCAGACTGCGAGTGGCAATAGGAATAATTGACGCCCCCTCTCCACCCCCCTCGACACACAGCCACACGCAACACAGCCTTAAGCCTCGCCTGGCAACCACGAAAGCAAGCAAAGTGCAACCTCCGTTTCGTTTTCCATTAGGCGCTGCTGCTCGTCGTGATCCTCATCTTGGAAAAACAGCACGCGCGGAGCAATGCGCTTACGTGGATTTCGAGAAAAGCGCCCGCCACACAGAGTGGCGGTGCTGAGATTGAGGGGGGGGGGGGGGAAGGGAAGTACAGATTCGACTCGCGTATACTCTGTATTGTCGTGACGAGACCTCGCGCGAACAGTCTGTAGTCACTTCCAGTGAACTGAAGCCCCCCGCAGACACAAATCTGAATCAGTTCGGGATAACGGTGAATTGGGCAAGTTGGTATTGATTCATTATTACTACGGCTAAAAAAAAACAACGGCGAAGAATACGCACGAAGCTACGGGACTACGCCCCGTTCCAGATTGGGTATGTGGCAGTGCGTAGTTTCGGGTTTAATCTTCAGCATTATTTTTAAAGACGATAGTCTTTCTTGGGGAACTTAAACGCAGAAATTTTGGTCTGTCTTTCTGTCTGTCCTTCTGTCTGTCCTTCTGTCTGTCTTTCTCTTTGTCGGCACGTCCCTCGATTCAGCCACTCGGCCAAAGTTGAACCACTTGCCCAAGGGCCAGCCATCGTGAACGGCTGAATAGGTTCATACTTGTGTACATTGTTGATCAAAAAGCAAACATTACGCATATCTGAGGCGCAACATCACTAGGTAAGTATTAGGCGGTGTGTTCCTTTAACAGAAAATACATAGATACGCAATTTTAAAGACCTTGATGGTATGCGTTTAACGTTGAGACAGTAACGCGTTTATTAAAAGATTGCCACAGCTGAAGCGATCAGCGGTCCAAGCCGAGCAAGCGCGAGCGCCAACAACAACCGTCTTCGTCGTCTTCTTTCGCAGGCGTTCTTGTCTGCGCCCTACCATGTTACAAATCACTCCCCCGCGGAAAAGGAGCCATCCTGGCCTCCTGGCGACCTAAGGAACAGGTACAACTGGTGGGTCATAATGCGGCTTCAGTCGATCGACGTGAACAGTCTCGCGGCCGCGACGACGGCGGTCCGTAGATGATTGAACAGGCTCAATCATATAGTTAACTGGGGATGCTTGACGTAGGACGCGGTAGGGGCCTTCGTACTTAGGCAGTAGCTTTGTGGAAAGGCCAGGAGCGGAGGAGGGAACGCGAAGCCACACCAACGTTCCAGGCGAATACGACTGAGGAGGCAGGTTTTCGTCGTGGCGGTCCTTCTGGCCCTACTCGCCCTACAACACTACAACCCTAGTTTCTTAAGGAGCGCTGAAAATGCGACTGCGCTGAAACTTGTCGTCCTCCGTGCCCTCTGCACAAGCTCATGTTGTGTTTCGGTTTCGGTTCAGTATTGCATTGTACGAATGACAGGGGGCGCCGCTCTGGCATTTCTGTTTTACCCAGGCGACGTGTAAGTAAGAGAGTTTATGGAGAGTACTCCTTGAGTGCGGACGTTTCTTCTCCTTCGGCGCATCGCGCCAAACAGCGTGTTCGGGCTGGCCGGCGTCCCCACCGGTCGCGTTGGTCACCGCCGGTCTTCGCCTGCCGCTGCGCCGGGACTACCAGCCCGCAACACAGCACCCGTGTTTCCCGACGTATTGCCAGATGGCGTCCATATCTCACGCAGCGCCTCTTCTATCGTCTTTAGACGACATTTGCAGCGAAGCACGCAGATACGCGGCCAATTTTTTTTGCGCTCTATTAATAATGAATCGCATTTCATTTCAAAATAATTTGGAACTTGAGTGAAATGCCCTAACACTCTCTCTCTCTCTCTGCGCCAGTTTATTTTATAACGCGAAGTATTTTATAAGAACTAAACGAGGCTTTCGGAAAGATTCATAATAAAAGAAGTCAAGGCGTTGCCAGGAGTGGCCGACGCCTTATTTATGCGTCAACAGGAGAGAAGAGAAAACATAATAGAAGATAACAAGACAACACAGTTGTCCTCTTCTCTACTCCTGTGTCCATATTTGCACGCCATACATACATTTATGATGAATCACAACAAACTATTTCAACTTTCCGTCGTTGTATGTTTCAGAATCACATCTTTTTATTCTTTGTTCTATGTCAGCATAAAAACGAAACGCGCTCCAAGCTAAAATATAGAAAACAATCTCTAGGGCATTCAAACTATCAAAAAAAAAGCTCTCATTAAGTAGAAATGTATATTACAAGGTTGCAGTCAATAATAATCAGTTTACTCGTAGAGTGACAACATTGGATTATGGTGGATGCCGCTGGCTAAAGTTGGCTGATGTCTCCTAATGCTGGCTCTCCGTTGCTATGACAATGTAACAAAGTAACGCACATATAAAGCTACAGGTGATCCTTCTCCTTAGAGAGAGAGAGAGAGAGAGAGAGAGAGGAGGAAAGGCAGGGAGGTTAACCAGAAGAACGACCGGTTTGCTACCCTCCTTAGAGAAATTAGTTGGTAAGGTGCTGGCAAGTGCTTAGAGAAATATGCTTGGCCAGGTGCTAGCAAGTACTCGAGTAAATACTCGAGTAACGATAGGTCGGGGCACCGGTCACCGTAGCCCGTCTATTGCTCTTGGAGAAGGGGCGGGCGATGTAACGTGTTGCAATACAGACGGACGGACGTACGATTTCCGGTGGGTAGTAGCCCCGGAATGCTTACGCATTACTAGGTCTCGAAAGGCGTTGCACCCGAATGCAACATCAGGCGTATACCGTCATACCGGTCCCTACGGACCACTCTGCCGACGGCCGTACGTGGCACCACGCTCTAGCGGCGGCAACACGCTCAGAGACGTGCTGCGCGATCTGCAACGCGGGAAATGATTAAGAGGGACATTGCCACTTGAGCTATGGACTCATTCAGACGTGCTCCGCAATGGTAGCGCTCACATAGCGACGACAACGACGTGCTGTTGTTGGCTCGCTCGACGCGTTCTCCTGCGTGGCTCGTTAGAGCGCTGCAAACGGGGGACACTGTTTGGAACGTGTCTTGTCTATTTGCTCTTCGGAGCCCGCGCAGCTCGATTTATGTATGGGGACGTTAGTGAATACAAGCATGCGCCCACAATCGTGTGGCACATAAAGGCGACGTAAAAAGTCACGTTCCGTTGAACGGTCTAAAACACGCCCGCGCTGTTTTGGTTGCGTTCTAATTGCACGAATCTGGTTATAAGATCAATGATTGCAGGTAAGCTCATACCCCGTCCACTTCAATACCTGTTAAGGCGCACTCGGTCTGTAGTAAGGAAACCACTGAACTGGCTTGAACGAAAATTCAGGAGCCCTTGCTTTATCAAGAAAATGGAGGCAAGCAAAACGTGGCGTGTGCGTGCCAGACATGCTACTTTTCTTTCTTTCTTTCTTTCTTTCTTTCTTTCTTTCTTTCTTTCTTTCTTTCTTTCTTTCTTTCTTTCTTTCTTTCTTTCTTTCTTTCTTTCTTTCTTTCTTTCTTTCTTTCTTTCGCATCGCGCAATGCTCCCTCCTGACTGTTTCCTTCGTTCATGTCGAGAATAGGACCATCATTCACGCGCTCAGCCGCGCAGCATTTAAGTTGCTACAGGCAACGACGACATTCGTGCGTTCATGTCCAGGCAACAATGAAATCGGCCAACGTGAAATGACGTCAGCTTGACGGAAGATCATATTACCACATCACAAACAGCACATCGCCGACTAGCCCACGATCGAGACAGCATCAGTTATTGTAAACGGCGCATACAAATACGGATGTTATCGCAGCCCCTTCGGGGGCAACAATGGTTTTTTCACGTACTTTGGCGCCACCGCCACCGAAATCTGAAACTCGTAACAAGCTTCAATTGAAAAATTACCCAATTTTATTAGAAATTTAGGCGACCGATGTCTATTCCATTCTACGGCTTGGCATTCATTGTTTTCGGGTCTCTTAAATGTGCTGATGACCTTAAGGCCTGTTATGAAACAGAATTTAAATTTGGTGTCCAGAAGCCTATACATCACGCTTGTCTCATATGTACAGCCATGTCTTCAGGTACAGATAGGAATAGCAATAACCAAACTGGTACTTTGAAACTTGGGCACTTCTAATCAATGCAAAACTGTAGTTCACTTCACGCAGAAATACGCAATCCGCAGCTTTCATGAACTGTGCCGACAGCTCGTGCCAATGCGTCCGTATGAGAAGTAGGGCAAATAAAAGTTAAATGTTTTCTTTAGGGCAGCTATGACAGAGTACGGCTATCGCTGCTTATCCGACTCTGCGTCAGCGCCGGCTCGTCTTCTTAATGATGTTTCACCGTCTAGTGATGGTTCCTAACTATGATCGATATCAGAGGGAGCCAGCGCAAGCGACCGGGAAATGAGCGCTACGCACCGGAAACGACCCCCGCGTCGCTGATGTCATCCCCGACGACTAGTCCGTACTTCCGGTATCACGACGCCACACGCTTCCGGTCTAGACAACGACTGTTCCGTCTTTTCTTCAAGACAGCGAAGAAAAAAGAAAGTACATAAGTTTGTATATATTGCCGGATTCCCGAAATATGGGTCAGCGAGTCAGATAAGGCAAAAGTTTCGTATGTATAGTTAGCTGAACCCCCATTAAAATTGCAGTATGGTGCTCTGTGCTAACCGCCGATTAGCGGGCCAAAATTCCAACGTCGACTGTCGTCATTGTTTGTTGTTATTGTTTAGCGAAAACTTCTTAATCTTTCCATTCATTAGAAGAATGGATGCATAGCTTGTATACGTAGAAAGACACGGGGGCTGACGCGAATGTGCTCTGTGCATTTTGCTATAAGTTTTTATGGAAAAAAAGTTGATCGCACGCTTGCGCTAAGCCACGCAAAGCTCGTACACAGCGAAGCTGATCGGTGTCATGCTTATTTATTGCTGTAACGAGCTTGAACTTGGCTTTATTTAGGCAGAACTTGGCTGTAACGAGGCTGAACTTGGCTTAAAACGACTTTCCGGGATTGCGCAGTCTCCTAGGCAGTGCACATTGAACGTTAGGCATTCTGAACGTTTATTCAATGTTGACTAAAAAAATGACAACAGAGTGGTTGCTGCGACTTTATCGTGTGTTTCGACGCTGCAGTTAATTAACGGTCATCTTGACAGAAGCTTGAGTGGGCTCATTTTTATTTCAAGCATCTCAATACAATTTATGTGGTTTTACGTGCCAAAACCACGATATGATTATGAAGCACGCCGTAGTAGAGGGCTCCGGAGATTTCCACCACATGGGTTTCCTTAACGTGAATCTAAATGACAGTACACGGGCATCTAGCATTTCACCTGCATCGAAATGCAACCTCCGAAGCCGGAATCAAATCCAC
Organism: Rhipicephalus sanguineus; assembly: GCF_013339695.2. Lineage (NCBI taxonomy): Eukaryota > Metazoa > Arthropoda > Arachnida > Ixodida > Ixodidae > Rhipicephalus > Rhipicephalus sanguineus. The sequence continues at coordinate 153,883,390 of NC_051181.1, read as the reverse complement.
GGCTTTCGGGTCAGCAACCGAGTACCGTAAGCGCAGAACCACCACGGTGGCAAGCATAGCAACTAAATCGGCTATGATATATAAAATAGCGAAATTGTTCAGTAGGCCAAACGTAACATACCTTTGTGGTTATCTTCGGTTTACCTATTGGTCAAATAAACCGAAAGTAAACGCGCAATTCTGCTTTTGTTCTTTACACACACATATACAGGCGATGCTTAATAGACAAGATTTTGTTTTGTGTTTCTCTCCCCAGTATCTTATCTTTTTTGCACAGCTTGTTACGTGCCCCACGACGACTTACTCGAGACATTTGAGTTGAGCAGCTCACGGTTTCGAATATACCACTCGTAGTTCTTTCAACTGCACTGGAGAAACCAGTCTGAAAGTCTCCACGTTTGCTTTTTTTCCTATCTGAACCGCCATTTGCGTTCAAGCACCATTACCGGGAACTATACCGTATTTGACTAACTACTGCTTCAGGAAAACAGATACAGACCACTGGAACCCCTCTCAAGTCGGCAGGGAGCAGTGCGCACCTCTATTAGCGATTCTCCGCGCTCCCTTAGGGAAGCGAGAGACAAAAAAATTTTGGATGTAAGCTAACCCTCCCTGATGCCACTGACATCTAATTTCCCAACCATGGGCGCGTTCTTCCGCATCAATGCTCTCAGCAGCAAAGACAAACAATTCCGCTCACGCCCCGCGCACGCTGCAAAAGTGCTCGCTCCTGTGCGCACAAGCCACGCCGTAGTATAGTGGCGGCGAAGTTCACTGCGGAGTCAAACGAGGCATGCACCAAAAGCGTGCACACCGAACGCGCCCGCCTCCCCTTTCGGGAACAGCCGAACAGAACAACACTGCGTTCACCTCTCGTCTGCAGAGCATCATCCCCGCGCACTGAAAGCGAGCTTCTCTGCACGGCGCGCGGGAGAATCCTCCGGAGGGCAGCAGCTTTCGGGGTGGGTCTCCCGTAATTACAGCTTCTCTGGCCAAGTGGCGCGCGTTTGCGAGGTTAACTCGACGGCTCCGGCGAATGGCGTCGACAACGCACGAAGCCACGGAGGGCAGAAGCCAAGGCCTGTTAGGGGTGGGTGGGGGTCTAAAAGGGGATGCGCTAAGCAACGCAGAAGCCGATGGGAGCCAGAGCTGCAGCCGTTCGGCTGCATATTTCATGTCACGTGATGCACCTGAGAGAGGGGAGTAAGCTTGTGTGATGCATTAATGGAGTCTCGCTTTGAAAGCCATATGCCCGCACTCCTTAATGCCGAGCAACAACTCAACTTCGCATTCACGTTTACGTGATGCCTGGCTGCTATGCCGAAACGTTCGCTGGCAACGAGTACGGAATAATCCGCTGTGTTCTCCGAGACGCACATTGGCAGGTTTGTTGTCGTAACATTTCAGCTGGCAAATTATGCAGAGCTGGACTCAAGGGGAATAGAAACAAAATATAAGATCGCTGTCGCTCGATCTTTTGCAGTTAGATTCGTATTCACTTGATTGTCGCCTTTTCGTGTGGATGCATCCCTGTGTAGTTGTTCCAACATTGTGTCGTGCCCAGGTGGCTATATGTGTGCATAAAGAGTTTCGCTTTCTTTTCTTGTTTTTCATTTTAAGCAATTACGACCCTGTTCCCCTTAACTATGTGTCAGGATAGCCGCATGTAATGTAGCCTGCCTTCCCACATGTGCACAACTGTTGAACGAGGAAAACATCAGCTTTTTTCAAACTGCTACTGCTCAATAAATTGAAAGCAGGTCTCAGAATAAAAGCTTGCAAGATAAACTTAAACAAATGTTTTTGTTGTTGTTGACACGAACAATAGTTGCTACTCGTGTACACTGTGACTCAATACTACGCTCTGTTCAGGCACAAAGTAAATACATATCTCACCGTCAGGACAAGTGTGAAGAGTTTGTGTCAGGTTTTAACTCTGCGGTTTAGAATGATGCAAGGAACTGTTTTTTCAGTGATAGAAGTATTGATATGTTTGAGAAATGATACTATCTCGCTATTTGCAGCATCTGTTAGGAAACAGCTTGCAAGTACAACATTTCAAATTGTGTCGTTTCTAGTCTCCTGTCAGGCGAAAACGTTTGAGGCTCGTGTACTTAGATTTGGGTGCACGTTAAAGAACCCCAGGCGGTCGAAATTTCCGGAGCCCTCCACTACGGTGTCTCATAATCATATCGTGGTTTTGGGACGTTAAACCCCAGATATTATTATTATCTAGTCTCCTTTCAGCGAATTCTTTGTTTACCCTTTACGTCATTATGAAAGCGAATGCAGTGCCGGTGCGCATATAAATAAACATTGCCTTCTACCACCTCGGTTTCGCGTCTGTACTCCGTTGCTTCGCTCTCAACGAGCGAATCAGGTAATGTGAGGCGTGCCTTAACATTAAAGAACAATTCTGTAGAGGTAAGTTTGTTGGTTTTATTGATAGCCAAAACAACGCAACTCACTGGTAGACAGCCGCTAATTTTAAAAGATCATAGTAATAAAATTGAGCTTAAACGTAGCTTGAATCTTAGCATACGCATTGTCTCAAGGCCCAACTAAATGCATCGCGTGTTTACCTTGCGGTCGCTGTATCGATTAATCGATTGCGGTTCGATAGCGCAACAAGACGTCGTCGTCTTCCTACAAGGTTAAAATTAGCTCGGCGTGATATTTCGTCGCGCTGTTGTCACGGAGACGCGTAATGAATGCACTACTTATAATTCGAGTGGCGATACCTTACCCGGCAGCCATTTGTGTACATGTCCTATCAGAAAAGTTTCGTTCCGCTATATTGCTTATACGCAGCACTTTTATGGTCTCCATATTGCGGCTTTATTCTTGCCTTCATTCGTATTCTTCTTCTTTTTCTTTGTTATAAATGTATTTCCCGTGTCTTGATTGGGTGTGAGCTCTGTAGCTTAGAACACTGCTGTGAATGCGGCAATTTCGTCTTCATCATTCAACAAAAGGGGCGTTCTGGCGCACTGCAGCGTTACTTCGATGCTCACGAGCCAACAACTCACAGCTTTGTAGGGAAAGTATTGCATTTCTGCATTGTTTAAAGCCTTTGAATCCTCATCAAACGCGAAAATCGACCGTCGGTGGTGGCGTCGGCGTCCACACGAGTGTTGCAAAAAAAGTAATCACCATGTGATGACGTCACCTCAACGTGACGGATCACCAAAATTTGTTACGTCATCATAACGTCACTATGACGCCCTACTGCATGACGCCACGTGATGAAGTCATCTAATGGCATCGTCGTTTGTCAAAGTTCCGCCTATATCGGAGGCACTGCAAAACCCCGTGAGGTGCAAAAAGCTTGCAATGCCTGCGATCCCGGAGGCAGTGCAAAACCACGTAAGGAGTAGAAAGCTTTCGGGGGAGGGGGGGGGAATCAATACAATCGACTGAGAATAAACACAAGAAGATGGCTTTCGCCTTAGAGTCGTCTTGGGCGAATTTTTAAGGGACCGTGTGATTTATTTATTTATTTATTTATTTATTTATTTATTTATTTATTTATTTATTTATTTATTTATTTATTTCATGGGAGTATGGAAGTTTTCACGTTGCGCCTACTGTGTACAGAAATCAGAAATCAGTAACTGCGGAGACTATAGAGCAGCTACTTCAGTTAACGTCCTCTGTCGAGCATTTCTCTAATATAGGCGTAATCGGCCGAAAGGGCGAGCAACTATTATCGTGAGGGTTATGAAAGACGCGGCTTTGTCATGAGAAATACGAGGCTAACGAGATCCTATATCATGTTCACCAGTTAAAGCAGTTGTAAACACGCTTGCATGACGAAGAGTGTTGTACCAGAAAACGCGGTATAGTAACGCGACGGGGCATGTCACTGTTCCAGGCGCTAGTTTCATGCGCACGCCAAACACGCGACGCAATCGACCGCGCAGTTTAACGATACTCGCCTCGCAATGGAAGGCACTGTTCTCACGCGACGAGTTCAGGCTGTTGGCTCATACATTTGCCAAACCAAGCCTTTGTACCCGCAGCTCCGCATTTTATAGTTACCGCAATTTACAACTGTTGCTTTTAGTTTACCGCATTAACACCGGACACAGTCGGTTCCACATAATCTTGTTTGTGCAAAGGAAAACATGTGTTTCAAGGTAGTATTTATGACTCAAGCGTAGGCACTCCTCAATATTTCAGCATGACAAATTTTGAATGCATTCTCTTTGACAGAATTAAAAAAATCACAGTATCGTCTCAAGGGCAAGGCAATGAATGCGAAATCAAGAAATTGGAATGTCACAGGAATAACTGCAGCAGCTAGAAACTTGCTGCGCGCTGCTAAAACAAAAAGAAGGAAGCACGAAAAGAATGCACAGGTATACATAGGACGAGCGCGACCTGTCACAGTTGTTACTTCAACTAGCCCCTACTTTGGCTCTTCTAGCTAGCAGCTCACTCCTTTAGCAAAAGCAAAGTGACCTTCGTGCGGTCTATGGCTTCAACGCAAACCTTGCGGTGAAAGCACAAGTGGTACAAAACTCCCCCTCAAGAGATAATCGCGCGAGCACGGTCGACCACGCCCAGTATGTCAAAGTAGAAGTCGGAGGCGCACATCCCAACTCCGGCGAAACACTAGAGAGCTTTAGAATTGGGGACCCAAGAAATTTGCGAGCCGCCAGGACGAATGCGCAGAACGCAAGCCACTCTCGGACTCTTGCACTCGTGTTGTCCCGAGACCCTGCAGCGCCTTCCTTTGGGCAGCGAACAAAACCGGAGAGCGCGGGATCTCAGGAGAAGAAAATAAAGACGGCGCTTGGCAGTGGCACGTTAAGCCGCGGCTCGCGTTTTCTGCGGGCGTCAATTCTGCTAACTGCAATAACACTTCATTTGGGTCTAGTTGGTACATATTCCTGAGGTCAAAATTAGAGCGAAAACGCACTTATTTGTCCTTCTTACTTCTTTACTTCTTCGTCCCGCCCCGCCACGGTTGTCTAGTGGTTATGGCGCTCGACTGCTGACCCGAAGGTCACTGGATCGAATCCTGGCCGCGGCGGCTGCATTTTCGATGGGGGCGAAAATGTTTGAGGCCCGTGTACTTTGATTTAGGTGCACGTTAAAGAACCCCAGGTGGTCGAAATTTCCGGAGCCCTCCACTATGGCGTCTCTCATAATCATATCGTGGTTTTGGGACGCTAAACCAGAGATATTATTATTACTTCTTTGTCCCTGCACCCATCTGATTATAATTACGTCTTCGCGTATCTAATATACTGTCAGCAGTTGAGTGCGCATGTGTGGTAAGGTTGGCTTCGGCTTATGTATGTATGGGTGTATCAAAGGATAAAGCTGCTTTTCTTCGTGGGCGTCTTTTGCGTTTGCGCTGTATTTTTAGCCTCAGGATTCTGGTCACGGTGTAAGATATATGTACTATGATTCTGCTTCAGTGAAACACACAGCGCGAAAGTACGACGGGGACACAGGAAGGGAACTGTGTCCACGTCGTACTTTCGCGCTGTGTGTTTCGCTATGCTACACCAACATGCCCATATTCGCTCTATTGCAAACTTTAATGCTGGTTCAGCCATCTCGTTTCTTCCCTCCTGTGGCATAAACCTACAAGAGCCAAAGCGTTCCCACTTGCTCGCGCCACCACAAGCGACGGGGTGCTCTTCTTTTAACGCGATAGCGTTAGAGAGCTCGTGTCGCAGAAATTCCGTCGTCGGTGTAGGGCCCGCGGGGACCGTTGGTTGTGAGCGAAAAATCATCCGTGAGCGAAAAATCGAGAAAGGAAATGGACAACTATGTCCATCTAGCGGAACACATATCAAGCCAATGCCGCCTTTTCCAGAGGAGGCGTTGATCAAGCAAACAGCGAACGCTAGATAATGTGCTGCCATCTGTGAGGCATCGTGAGACTCTTCATGGCCTCCGAGATGCCAAGCGCGCGGCGTGCATCTTGGAGACCATGCGACTCTTGCTTTAGATCAAAAACCTGTATGTACCATTCTCGCGCGCGCGCGTGTGTGTGTCTGTGTGCGTGTGTGTGTAACAATACACATTAATAAGTATGCACTTAGTGGTTGAAGTGCGCACCAGGGGCCGGATTTCGCTATCGCGTTCAACTCTTAAAGGCGAAGCTTAAGGGTCCCCCAATTTTTTTCCTGGTTGACTGGCCACGAGTGGCGCAGTGCTACCACCCCAAATAGGGTGCCTTGATGCGCGTTTTCTTGCGCGCACGCATCGAGGCACACTAACCCCAAAATGGAAAACTAGTGTGGGTCGCCAGCGATACGACGCAAACTCAGCGCGGGCAACGATGCAGCATGACCCGCGTCTCCCATATTTTTCATTTCCCCACTTGTGGCATCCCGTGCGTTTCACCCAACGCCGCATGCGTTTGTATTGTGACGTTAGTATCCTGGAGAACGAATGGCGCTTAATAAACCGGTAATAAATAAAAAATTAAAAAAGACGTATGGCGTAAATGTCTAAGGCAGTGCGCTGCGGAGCAAGGGGTCGCAGGTTCCATTCCCCAGTCGTGCACATCGGAATTTTTTTCTTATGAATTATCTTTATTTGTGGCTTTTATTTATATATACATACACATACATATACGTGGCATGACGGCGACGGCAAAAATCCGCGGAGAGTGTCCATATAATTGCTATCACAATAAAGATTCCTCCTCAAGATCGCGGGCATTCACTAACTTTGTTGCTGAACGTAAATCCTTTCTTAACCAGCACGCTGATGCATGACTGCACCCAACTCCACGATGCCGTTTTATGTAGCGTTTCTGTAGCCGCAGGCTTGCGTTGATAGCCACAAGACAAAAATGAGTCAAAGTGAGCAAGTTCTTTCCCACAGATGGCGTCTCTAGCTTCTTTTTTTTTTTTTTGTCTGTCGCCAATTCGTGACTATCCGTCTTCGTTCCGTGGGTCAGCCGCAAAGCAGAAGCGCAAGAGAATGTATCGTTTGCCCGCGTCAAATTCCCAACTGTCACTGACGTTGATGGATGCTCCCCGTGGCAATGTCCAAAATCAATCGCGTCTCCTGGAACTTCGCGCCTGATGGACTGTGTGGCAGCGCATTCCGCGTCTGTGCGCGCGTTTCTCTTGGCAGAACTGACACGAAAAAAAAGTGTCCACCTTGCAATATGGCTCTTCGAGGATAAACATGGAGCAAAGGTCTGCCTGTTTGTTTGTTTGTTTGGTTGTTTGTTTGTTGGCCTTTGTGTCCGATGCACGCTACTGCCTTGCGATGACTTGTACGTGTATTTAGCCACGTTTGAAGCGGTAAGAAAGTGGAGCACCGGATGGTAATTGTTTTCGCGTTGACTCAGGCCAACAACGCATCTGTTGACGGTGACGAAATCGATGAAGGCCTCTATGCGGTACCCTAATTAATTCTACTAAATGGAATGAAAAAAAATCAGTTCTCAGACCAGGAAACTTGCCAGGTGGAATTCCCGCGAAACCCGTATGGGCTGGCCTTGTAACTTCGTGCTAATGCTGAATGAATGATATTTGCCTTTCGTGGCCGAGGCTGTTTTCTCAATTACTTATATATCTGGTCTTTTTATTGCGATAGCAATTATATGGACAGTCTCGGCTGGTTTTTGCCGTCGCCGTCACCACCGTGATGCACTGTATATGTATAAGTATATATATATATATATATATATATATATATATATATATATATATATATCAAAGTCCCAAAGAAAACTAATTCATAAAAATGCTTCCGAAGCGCGAAATCGAACCAGCGACCTCTCGCTCCGCAGCGCGTGGCACTAACCACTAGCCCACAAAACGCAGATCCTTCAGGTAGCTAACGGCGAGCGTACTATACGCACCCTTTACCGCTGGCAGGACTCATAGACGTCAGGCGCTTATAAGCGTTTCTTCATTACTAGCGAGATGGCGCGAGGAGCGCAACGGGCGCATTTAAAAGTCATCGGCCAGCTCGCTCGCTTCTTCCAATATTTGCGCCGGGAGAACCTTGCCCTTCCGCTGTCTGCTCGCGCGTTAGTTGTTGCAGGGGGGTAGATGTTTCTGCAGCGTAGCAGCGCGTCACAGGCCGCTTTTCTTGCTATCGCATTCATTGCTTCGCCCTTGCGGCGAAACTGACTTTTTTTAACGTCCTGTGCTTCGTAGCTTTCGATGGTGATAAGTACAGTGCGTGCTGAATTTTTTTAAAGAGAGTAAGAGTAAGAAATGGAAAGGTAGGAAGACAAACCAAAAGGACCGTCAAGTTCGCTATCCTACATTATGCGTAAAGGAACGGAGAATGCAAAGAGGAAGAGCCGGAGCATTACACACAAGCGCTCACAGCGGACCTAATACCGGTCACTTACGGTGGCATTCCTCAATAGCTCCATGAAGGCAGGGACCGTTTCTGTGCCATCAGCATATGTGGTCAGGGTCCAATCATTTTCGTTTCAGAAAGTGCAAAAAATGGCCCACAGATTAGTGCGCTACGTGCGTGAACCTGAAGAAACTATCCAGCATATATCTCTGCCCGTGTGCTCGATACGACATCACGCGCGTCTCCTTACAAACCACACTGAGTGGACTGGACTCTGGCATTTAAATATCTATAGAGACAGCACAGGGGCTAAATTCACGCACCTTTCAGTTCGTAAGTGCTATTTTGCCATTTACCAGACGACTTGGTTAATGATATGCCCAGCTACCGTATTGGTGGAAATTTTCTCTTACGAACAATTATAGCGTAAGATGTATGCTCTTACGAACACGTTCCCCAGTGTGGCTTCCAGTCAGCAGTGGTCAAGGCACTGAATGCAGCACGTTACGTACAGTGGGGATGGAAAGAAACGCGAACATGCGGCATCTAGATTATTTGCTGTTTCGCATTTATCTTTAAGCGGTTGTACCCTGGATGGTGATGAAAAGCCACTAGAGTCATCCTTGATAGAATCAAGAACCACCTAGCATCTTTTCATTGGCACCAAGGTCAGAGCGTGATGAAAACAGCGCGCCGCGCTGCTCGCGTTTCTTTCCATGCCCTCTGTACATCGGACAAAGCAATACCGGAAACGTAAAATCTAGCGCCGTACACACGATTGGTACTTGCAGTTTTCTTTGGTTCACTAATTTGTTGATATGTTCTGCCGTGAAGCAAAGGCAGCATGGGTGGTGCTCAGAGTCCGAACCGCCATACAGGACTGTGCGATTCAGGTCACGAGCAACGCGGGGAGCGCATAGGTGGCGCGAGAGGCATCCTCTGTTTTTACGCGCTAAGGACGGTGATTGGGCTTTCCGGACGAGCACTGCGCGAGCGTGACGTGCATCGCGAATCTTTATCCGGAGAACACCCGTGCTACGAAGCTAAATGTGAAAGCGCAAAGGTCGTTGCAAGACGTTTTTGTTGAAGCCATGTTTCTATATCCTTAGTTTCTAAGCGGGTACGTGTTCGTTTTTTTTTTTTTTCACTGTACATCCAAGTGACTGGAAGGCTATCAGACCCGTTTGGAAGTCGAAGTCAAATGTTTTTTTAAACTTCCCCTCTGCTGAAAGAGAAAATTGGTGCTGAAAGGTGGGTCCCATTGCCGGGGCAGCAAGGCTCATTCGAGAGTACTCGCCCCAGAAGCTAATCGGCAGCAACAGTTAATCGGCAGCAGAAAACACTTTCTTAAACTACTTATCAGCGGACATACGATTACACAAGCCCTTGTGATAAGCAGCCATGAACTGTCATCTTATGATTTCAACTGTGGAAACAATCAGGACCGAAGAGAATGTTCGTGAATTTTTCAATGAAGCGTGGACATTCAGCAGTGAATTTTCCATTGCCATGTAGTTTTCTTTATTTGTTGCAATTTCCTATTTATTAATTTATTTGTTTATTTCAGCGCCATCATCTTTTTCTCTGCACGAAACGGAGAAATGAATTATCGCGGGTGCTTCCTTGTCTCAACATGTCCACATGAACCCATTTATAACTAAACACAAAGTTAGCCGCATCCACGCACATATCTGTAAAGACGGCGAAAGAGGTTTATTCATTGACTGATCTGAAAAAAAAAAACGCTAGGGTGTGTGTAGTCGTTAGGCTTGGTTTATTCGCTTGAGATGTTTAAGGAAGATGCGAACGACAGTTTTTTTTTTGTTCATTTGATCTTCGAGACTTACAGATAGCCTAAGGCAATATGGCTGAAGACGATCAATTTGCCTGCGAAAGGCCGTAGCCGCCAAAACGGAAATCATATGCAGCGCAGCATGACGAAAAAATTAGTATTAAATAGTATTAATACAGAATATTGATACGGTAGCCTGCTGTCCGATTACACCACGCATAGTAAGCAGTAAAGTTATAAGTTAAAATTTCGGACTATCATTATCTACACGTTTTTTTATATCTGGTAAGAACGCGCTGTGACTCTTTTTTTTTTTGTCACGTGCCCTGACAGGACAACGGAACAAAGTCATATATCAAAGATGAAACGAATAGCATTAGTGAAACGCGCCGCGGGAAACTTTCGCAGCAAAGATTTACTCCACATCGCACTCTCGCTTTGCGGGTTTCGTCTTCTACGTTACAGAAAACTGTGCTTTTGTTACGGGCTATATTGCCTGAATTCACAACTTTAGCCATTGAGGGTGCCTACCACTAAGAATACGACACTGTCTGTGTGCCCGGATGTTCAAGCAACACCAGAGTCGTACATAGACTTACATCCACAAAACAAAACTTGAAGAAGCTACGAAGGAGTGACCAAGGAGGCGGCAACTTAGCAGCGGAGGATTGAAGAAAATAGAAGCGATGGAAATCCTTCGAGAATGTAGCGTTCCTCTTGCGTCATAAACGTTACATTTGCGTACATATACATGTCATCTGCATAATTTCAGACGTTTCCGCATTCATCGTTACGTTTGCGTAACACGCAATTTAACGTTTTCGAAAACATCGAAAACAGCTTCCGCTAACACCGATTCCGACATACGCTGAATTTTCGAAAAAAGGTGATGCAACCGCCACTTCAAACAGCAGTGATTCATGAAGCGAGCAGTAAGCGATGGCCCAGCACGCGAAAACATGAGCAATCGTTATCTGCATGCAAGTTAGCCTCATGTTCACGTCCGCTACCACGCGATTGGGCTTACACGAGGCCCGAGATTACCTTGAATATAACTGGTTGAAACTGGTTAATGCTTAATAAAGCTACCTTAGGCCGTGATAAAACTCTGGCACATGACGTACTTTTTTAATGACGATAGTCTTTCTTGTTATACTTGAACGCAGAAGTTTTGGTCTGTCTGTCTGTCTGTCTGTCTGTCTGTCTGTCTGTCTGTCTGTCTGTCTGTCACGCGATTCAGCCACCCGGCCAAAGTTTCAGCACTTGCTGAACGCCCAGCCATCTTGAACTGGTAGCTGCGTTCATACTTGTGAACATTGTCGATCAAGAAGCAAATATTACGCATATCTGAGGCGCAACATCAATACGTAGGTATTAGGTGGTGTGTTCCTTTACTAGAAAACACATAGATACGTAATTCTAAAGACCCTAGTGTTTCTTGGGCTGCGCTGAAAATGCGACGATATGCACGAAAAAGCCCTCTGCCGACGATATGGTGCTGCCACCTGGCAGTGGCCCTGGGTTGCCTGGGTTCTGCCCAAGCTCATGTTTCCCGACGCCACTGCCAGATGGCGTCCATATCTCACGCAGCGCCTCCTGTTCTGTTCTGTTCTGTTCTAACTGTTTTGCTGTGGAGAGGTTGAGGTCCATATTGCCTCGGCTACTCCATATCACGAAGTTATGCAGCGAAAAAAAAAAGAATAATACTGAACGGTACCTAAACATGAACAATCCGAAAAAAAAATCATACCAATACACAGTTTGCTTGCAGCAGTTCACACTGTCATCAGCTGTTCACCCGCACACCTTCCTTTTCTACTAACAGTATATGCACTAACACATGTCATATAAATCAATCCCTGGCTGTCTATCACAGGCGCTTATCCAGTCCGGTCTCCAATAAAAAATCTGTCAGGAAGATGTTCGCCTTTTTCTGAAGATGCATCTCAGGCCATGGTCCAAGTAATTCCTTTATTGTGAGGGGCCGTCTGTCCAAACTTGCTAATTTTTTCTTTAATTTTTCTCTTTATTCGTGTATTTAACGCACTCCAAAAGAATATGGCGAACATTTTCTTCTGCTTGACCACAATGGCATTCCGGGGAGTTGGATCGATGTATCTTGTGCAGGAAGCTGTTTGTGTAGGCTACTTCCAATCGAAGTCTGTGGATTAAAGTCTCTAAGTGTCGTGGGAGATCTGTCACTATGAAAAATTTTCTGTGTGGATCAACTTCATAAAGTACTGATTCCTTTGATTTAGGGCTATTAAACCACTTCTCCATCGAACAATGGTTAGCTCCTTGCGTTATAAAATGTCGAATATCCGCCCCAGACACAGGGATTGCGCAGTCCCGTCCTTCGTTCAATGCTTTCTTCGCGAGGCTGTCAGCCTCTTCATTTCCCTTTATTCCAGTGTGACTGGGTATCCATTGGAATACGATGTTGTGACCCTGCGCTGAGGCATATTCCACCGTTTCTGCAATACATTGTGCTATTTCACCATTTTTGTAAAGTGATCTCGCATTTCTGATTAGCTGAAGGGCAGGTTTGCTATCCGTGCATATCACCCACTTTCGTGGCTCATAATTCTCGCAGATAAGCTTAACTGCTTCAAAGATAGCCACCAATTCTGCTGCCGTCGATGAAGATTTGTGGGATAATTTGTACATTCTCTTTTCCTGTATTTCGGGTATAAGAACCGCACAGGCTGACGCTTCTTCAGTGCATGATCCATCTGTATATATCTTCGTTTTGTCATTATGCGTTATATGAAAATGATGAAGTACCATCTGTGCGGCTACTAGAGGCGCCATGTCTGCTTTCTTCCGTATGCCATCTATTTCATAGATAACGTTGAGAAGCGGCAGCGTCCAAGGTGGTTTTGAAGGTTTCCATCGTTTAAATCCTGGTACTACTGCTTGAAATGATGATACACTATCCTGTAGTCTCGTTGCCGTCCTTTGTGTTAGTGCACCAGATAAAGGATGACTTTCATGTTGCGTGAAAATTCTAAATAAATTTCGACATGTTTCTTTAGCTCGGAGTACTGCCAAAGGTGGTTGTCGGGCCTCTGCATACACTAAAGCACTGGAAGTTGACCGTGGCAACCCCAGACATACCCTTAAGCTCCTTGCCAATAACAAGTGGAGTCTCCTTTCGGTGGAGGCTGGAAGTCCGTGCAGCAGCGGCAGTGAGTAACTTACGATGGGGCGTATCCACGCAACATGTAGGGCTAATAACGACTCTGTAGTACCGCCCCATTTTGCCCCGCAGAGATGCCGGAGGATTCGAATGGCCTGATTCACTTTTTGTTCAAGGGACCATGGACATGAGGCGACCATGTTAGTCTCCGGTCTAAAATCACTTCCAAGAATCTATGAGTTTTTACCATTTGATTAGGCTGGTTTTGCAGACTAATCTGGAAATCTCCAGGTCTTTTCAATGTAAACGGTAGTATGGCTGTTTTAGCCAGACTCAGTGCCATACCTCTTTTTCTTAGAAAACGGTCTACATAATCCAATCCTTCTTGTAAAGTTTGTTGGACATCCAAAAACGATGGACCAGACGTCCATATACTTATATCATCAGCATATACTGAACATCTGATGTTAGGTGGAAGATTATGCGGGAGCTGCGCCATGACTGCATTGAAGAGAGTAGGGCTTAGCACGCTGCCCTGTGGCACTCCTTGGTTGACGACGTGTTCTGACGTCGGGCCCTCCTGTGTAACTACAAAAATTTGCCGGTGCCTCAGGAAATCAGCGATCCAACGCAGTATCTTGCCCTTGAATCTCTGCAGGGCCAGGCCTTCCAGAACGTGAACGTGACTCACTGTGTCGTATGCTCGTTGCACATCAAGGAATACAGCGACAGTGATGTTTCCTTCCGTACGTTGGTTTTCCACATCTGTGACCAAGTCCAAAATGCAGTCCATTGTGCATCTACCTCTTCTGAAGCCGGCTATGCTTTCTGGTAGTAGTTTCTTCATGTCTTGCCACCATAAAATTCGTTCATTGATCATTTTCTCCATCACTTTCGAAATACAACTTGTCAAACTAACCGGCCTAAACGAATCCAACTGCATAGGGCTCTTCCCTGGCTTTAGCAACGGTACTACTTTCGATATCTTCCAACTTTCCGGAACCTTTTCTTCTTGCCAACTTTTATTGTAAATGTCCAACAGGTGTAATTTTCCTTTCTCGCACAAATTAGCCAGTGCAGCGTATGTGACTCCATCTGGTCCTGGTGAACTTGTTCGTTTTACAGAAGACAGCACATATTGGAGCTCCTCTGGTGTGAAGCTGTCATCCAGATCTGATGAACTGACCGCAGAGAACTTCGTTACAACCGCCGAAGCTGATTCTGCTGAGGATTTATATTCGCTAGTTTGCACGGCCTCTCCAGTTCTCAGTATAAGATCGCAAAATTCTTCGGCAATCACACGTTCGCTAACTCCGCGAGACAGCGCTAGAGCCTGTAGTGGTCTCGAGTGGACTACTGGCTGTCGGAGGGCGCGTACCATGTTCCACAGTTGAGGCGCCGAGGTAAATGGAGAAAGTGAGGCACATAAATCTTGCCACCTTTTGGTTGAAAGCTTCTGCAGTTGGTTCTGCATTGCAGAATGTACTTTCTGTGCAACCTTGAAATCTTCTAAATTTCCCGACCTGTGATATCTTCTTTCAGATCGACGTCGTATTGCCCGAAACCGCTCATACTCAGCGTCAACACCCGCATATCCATCTGGAATGGGTACTGCACGAGTAGCTTTTGTTAGAAAATGTTTTATCTTCGATGCATACGTTTCTGCGTCATAACAAGGCTCAAGATTTTGTCTCTGTAGCTCTCGAAAGGTTGCCCAATTTGTAATTCTTGCTGTGCGGTTATCTCTCGTTTTCATCAACTTTGGGTGATAAATGAATACTGGCAGGTGGTCACTTCCTCTTGTATCAGCGTCTGTAGTCCAGTCCGCTCCAGCCGCTAATTCAGAGGAGCACACAGTGATGTCTAGTACGCTGCAGTAGTTATGCCCCCGTAGGAACGTCGGAGAACCATCATTTAGTATAGCGTAACCGTGGTCTTCGCATATCTTTACTATAGCAGAACCCCTTACATCACAACGCTCACTACCCCACAATTCATGGTCGGCGTTAAAGTCACCACATATAATTATGGGATCATCATCAGATCTACACACTGCAGCCAACTCTGCGTATGAAACTTTTGCTTGAGGGTGCACGTATACACTGACTACAGTTACAGTAACGTTACCAAACTTCACCTTGCATCTAACAAATTTCGGCGCATCTGTTTTTGACGTAGCCACAAGTGTCGATGGAATATCGCGTCTCACACACAACATCACTCTGCTTTTTGCGGCAGGACGTTCTGCTTGGTACACCACATAATTAGACAAGCGAAAGTTAGTGGATACTCTTGTTTCAGAAATACACAAAATCGGAAACCCGTGCTGAGCGACGAATTTCCGAAAATCTCCACTCTTATTCTGCAAACCGTTGCAGTTCCACTGGAATATTGCACTTCTTTTGTACCAGTTAGATAGTCCGTTAGCCATGATTACTACAAGATAAGATGCTCAAGATCTAGCAGCAATTTCACTTCTGGTAAAGAACCTGCTTGTGGCAGGGATCGTAGAATCGCTTTAAGAGCCGCAAAGATTATTGGCAAAATGACTTGCTCGTTTCCGGCTGTCTCCGCCGAGATCGCATTTCTTGAAGAATTTTTCCTCAACAGGTTGCTGTGACCCTTCCCTTTGGTTGTCAGTGACTCCTTGGCTGTGTCTGGCCCGGCAGAAGGTGCCGCTTCAGCATGTTCTTGGGCCCGGACTTCTTTGCCAACGCGATGTTTTGGTGCTGAGCGCTTCAATACATCCGAGTAAGAGTCGTGGCGCCACTGTTTTGCATTTCTTTGTGTCTCAGGAACATCTTCGACTATATCCGCATTGGGCGCTGGACCTCTTCGTATCTTATGGTACCCTTCTACAATTCTCTCTCTTTGTGCAGCCGATGCCAAACGGTTTCGAGAGCAGCCTGAAAACGACGCCGGATGTGGTCCAGCACAGTTGGCACACTTAGGTTGACGCTTCGAGTTGCATTCTTTGTAATCATGTGCGCCCGCACATATCTTGCATCTCTTGGTTCCCCTGCAATTCTTAGCCATATGGCCATATCTCTGGCAGTTGTAGCACCTTACAGCCGGCTCAATGTATTCCTCGACAGTGTGAACCGTAAAGCCGAGAGCAACTCTTTTTGGCAATGGCATGTCATGCCTAAACTGGAGTATTACATTACGTATAGGCTGCATTGTGGCACTTCCATCTTCATTTCTTGTCCATCTCTTTTGTCGTGTGACTGAGATTACTCCGACATCTTTAAGATACTCCAGTAGGTCATAGTCACTGTATTCAAGTGGAACATCTCTTATCTTTGCTAGGGTCTTCATGTAAGACTGGGGTATCATCACATGTACAGGCAAGCCAGCCAGACTCTTGATCAGCAGCAACTTGTTTGCCGAGTACAAAGACCGTACTCCAACACAAAAACTTCCGTCTCTGTTGATTCTTGATGATGTCACTTTCTCACTGATAGCAGAGATTATCTCAGATGCCATGCGATTTGGATTCACCTTCCAGAAGGAGTCCTCGGCGGCGATTGGTCTGAACACCACCGGTATCCCCGTAGCTCGGTTCTTGTGATGGGTGACCACCGTGTAAGCTCCCTCGTCTTCCTTGGGTGCTTCTGTATCCATCTGTGTCATGTCATTGAGAGAGTATGTCGATGTGGCGTGATCGTTGTCAACCTCTTCTCCCTCCTCTGTACGCCTCTTCTTACACTGCGAGGCCTTGCTGTTCTCTGTATGGGACGTCGCTATCGTTGCTGGGCCTGCAGCAACTTGAAGTCGAGCAGGATGGATGAGTGGTGCTCCGCTTGGCCCTAGCGGCATCTCGCTGTCCCCCATACCCGGGCTTTGCCAGGTATGTGGCACGGGCCCGCTAAGGGGCAATTTTGAACTCGATGCGTAGTGAAATTCCGACTCACCGATGTTTCGCTGCCACTCTCGAGACAGTCCACCCACCGCACACACCGTAAAAAGATCCCGAGCTCAATATAATAACTGAATTAAGAGAGCGAAATGAAGCTACGGGCTTCTTTTATTCACTTCTTCTTCCTCCTCCTCCACTTCTATAAAATAGAGGAGGCGGCGCCTCCTCTATTTTATTAATGCCAGCCAGATGCGGCCGATTCAACATAGAGGAGGCGCTGTCTGAGTCAAGGCAAAACATAAATGGCCGCTTGATGAAGACAATCCGCTCTAGAAGACATGCCCAGACAACGCAGGGAGAACAGCATCACGGGTGGCCGCAGATGAGACCAGGACTCATGTAGTACGGCCGGCAGAAGACTATCGTCGTTCGACAACATTTGCAGCGAAGCACGCAGATACGCGGCCAGTTTTTTTCTTTTTTCACAAGTACGACGCACTTTCTTAAGTTCTGTTTCTTACCAGATTCCAGTTTAGATGCCGCAATCATTGGACGGTATCTTTGGATGCATGACAGTTAGTTAGTTAGTTAGTTAGTTAGTTAGTTAGTTAGTTAGTTAGTTAGTTAGTTAGTTAGTTAGTTAGTTAGTTAGTTAGTTAGTTAGTTAGTTAGTTAGTTAGTTAGTTAGTTAGTTAGTTAGTTAGTTAGTTAGTTAGTTAGTTAGTTAGTTAGTTAGTTAGTTAGTTAGTTAGTTAGTTAGTTAGTTAGTTAGTTAGTTAGTTAGTTAGTTAGTTAGTTAGTTAGTTACAGGTTACCCTGCAATACCAAAGTATTAGACTAGAAGATTATTACATGACCAGAAAGATAAAGACATGAATACACATGAAGTATGCAAGCATACATCAAAAGTGCGAACACAAGCTTAATGCATTAAAAGATAAATCCTTTATATGACATAAATGAGCACGTCTGCATGTTACTCAAAAGCACCGGGCAAGTACAGAAAACGGCGCTACATTGGCCATTTTGATGTAAGCAGAGACATAAGCAGGTGGATGTTGAAAAACAGAATAGGAAAACAGGTCAACTGAATGTCCAGAGAGTATGGCGTGGACAACGTGTAGTGAGGACAACATGCCGTGCGCAGTAATATGTTCTTTTTTTTTTCAGCATTGTGTGTCAGAAGTCGTATATTGTCGAGCATTGGAAAGCCGACACCGCGGCGCTGGAAACGTGGCGCACGGATTATATTCAGTACGGTTCGCGTCGAAACGACAATAACCAAAGGGTTCGAAACAAATTCAACAAACATCGCGTTTCGGTCTGACATCTCGGCACGCCTAATGTTTCCAGCTCTGTCCATCGAAAAGCTGGCGCACAGGCGTATTGTGTCCGAGAATTTTTTGTCTGCATTTGCTGCTGCGTTGAAGGGGGAAGCTTTCGCAAATCTATATCGACCAAGGTTTCAAATTTCGCAGTGTTTTCACTTCTTCACGCCGTCGAAATAGGCGGTGCCGCACAAGCACTAGGAGAAGGCCCGAAAACTATCATTTTAAAGTGCGCACCAAACTTATGTTTAAAACCTGTGGTTTATGTATTGTCACGTCTTTTTATTCCATCAACAAGCTCATTGTTCCAGGTGGCTTAGAATTGCATGTGGATTCGGACTTTGCAATGGGATATCCGCCGGTTGAACGGTTTAAAATTTGAAACGTTATTTCATCGGAGCTCGGATAATCTGCGAATTCAGCGACAAAGAAGATCATTGTTTTCTGATCACAACTGTCACAGCGGCTTCATCTGTCCGAGCCCGCAGGAACAACGCCGTGGCGCAGAACTTGCTCATATCCCCAGCGTATTTGCGTACGTGCGCGATTTATCCTGAAAAACTGCGCTCACTTTCTTTCAGAAAGCTCGCCACCTTTTGTTGCTTTCGAAAAGGTAATTGCGGCTGTGTCATCGCCCAGTCGCCGCTTCTGCGTGAAACTGTAGAAACGACTGTAGCACTTACAAGTGTAGTCCTCAAATGTGAATGTGTGCATCTGTCTTGTTTCTTTGTCTGTCTACCCTCCTCTATCTGTCTTACCCTCATCTATCTAATGCTTCCCGCCACCCACCCCCATTGTAGAGTAGCAAACCGGATGCTTATTCTCGTTGACCTCCCTGCCTTTCCTTCCCTTTAGTCTCTCCTCCTCCCGACCGCAAAAGAATGTCGTCATCCGCGCACCGATACACACATTCATACAGTCGATCCGCACGTTCGGCGGATATGCGTTACCGCTTGCGCGTCAAGTGGTCAGTGTTTATTTCCCATGGGTCTATCGCCTTGCTTTTCTTTGACGACTGGGCTTCAAAGTTATCACGGAATGCTCCCTCCCACGGTGTCTTCTTATGTTCAAGCTCTCAATACTGTCAGACCACCGACGCCGTCGTGCCGTCGTAGTCTGTTTTCATCGTCGTCATAAAGTCGACGTTGTCGTCATCACTATCGTCACGCTTTCGTTCCCAACTTCATCGTCGAGGTAGCTGTCGTCCTCGGAGCTTATAAGGCCGCGCTTTGAAGAAGCTCTCCACCTATTTTCATATTTTCTCGCTCGCGACAAACGCGAAACGACATCGTCCGTCCGATTCCACTGCTCTCCTGGCAGAGATATCTCAGTTTTCGGCCGCGAACAGAAACGAGGAGACGAAAAAGATACGCGTATATGCGTGAAGGGGCGTTCCTTTATGAATTCGAAAGCAGCTGAGGTGGTGGGTGGCGGGCCGCAGCGTATAAGCAGCGCGCCGTTTCCCATCTGACGACACACTGTCGCGCGCGTCGAACGTATACCGTATGCGCGCTTAGAACCACCGTCCGTGGCCATTTGAAATTCAGAGCAGGGCACGAGCTTTATACTTTACCGACCTGGCTGTCCGAACATGCGTGCGTAGGCACACCGCTGGCACAACACTACTTTCGTTCTCGTTTTCTCTCGATCCCGGCGTCGTGGCATAACTCGCAGGGCAGCGAACGAGACACGAAAACGAGTCGCGACTTCGCGGAGAAACACGCGTTAAGAAAAAAAAAGAGCGAAATAAAGAAACCTTCGAAGTCGACACGTACACGCTCCGTGAGGGTTATAAGAATAAAAAGGCGCTGAAATCTCCCGCCAACCCTTCCGTCGCTCTGCGACTGGCTTGAAACAAAACCACCGCTCTGGAAACTCGGCGAGAGAAGACTTTCCCGGAAGAGCACGGGAGCCGAGTAAAAAGAGAAGCCACCTTTTTTGCCAAGCTGAATGCTGTTCCTTTCATTCTCCTTCTTACGCTTCTCTTAGGATACATTTCAACACGCCGTGAGGTGCTATAAATGCAGAAAAACAAGGACGAACACGTCTGTAATGTGCTGCGATCGTCATAACATTCGGTTCTCTTTTCGTCGGTTTTGTTTGCTTTGTTTTTGTGGCAAACTCTGGAAACGTCCTTCTTGAATTTCCATCCACGTTTCTAGTTTGATTACCTTTGTTTCACTGTTCCTGCCGTTTTCGTCATTTCTTCATCTCGGCAGCGAGTAGAAGTATACATTCGAAGAGTGCGAAACAGCTGTAAGATTGCGGCTATGGACATTGCTGAAAACGTGAAAGGCGCGAACGAGGAGGCAGGGTTGCGAGTTTGTACCGGTGTCGTCGGTGTAGTCGGAAAAAGGACGCAAAACAAAAAGGTGCCAATGCGTCGGCTCGGATGTACAGTGGAGAAAGACATGGTACACGTGTCCTCATTTAAATTCGGCGCTGCGCACCGTTCGTAGGACACCTCTATCTCGAGAGGCCCGGTTCTTTCGAGCTCACTCGCTTCTCTCCTGCCTACAACTACACGTTTCGACATCACGGCTTTACTTCAGTGATGGTTATCCTTAGCAATTCAGAAAAGAAACAGTTACAAGATGTGCTTGGAATGGGAACATACATCTAGCTGCCACGTCGCAGGGTTGTTGTTTCCTTCATTTGTTCGGAAGTGCTATAGCAATGGGAGCGGCCTCCAAATCTTCGAAACAGCCAGTGATGAGTAGTTCTAGAGAACTGCTTGTGAATTCAATCCTCCATCTCACTCACCGGTATCCATTCCTTCAAAGAAACACTTTCTTCTTGGACGTACCTCTTTATCGGCATTCAAGTCATAGGCGGTTCATACAGTCGAAAACTATAGTTATCTCAACCCTCCTTCGCACGTGTAATGAAATACCGGAATCGGAAAAGTTTAGCGAAAACTATTCAGTGACGAAGTCGAACGGAATGTGATGTGAGCATAGTCTCTAAATTGACAGTCTGGTTTGAACTATCGAATGTTTGAAGAGCTGCTCACGGGTTAAAGAAGGTGACCTCCGAAGAAGCCAACACTTTACCTTATATTATGTACTGTAAGAGTGTTATCTATGTTTAGTTCAAAAAACAAGATCAAAGGCGAGCGAGATCTATTCTCGGGGGCAAGTTCCCTATCAGCTTAACTGCTTCCTGATTGACAGAGTCAGTGAAATTGGACGTTGCTAAAGCAAGCGAATACGGCGTATAAATATGAGCGTACCAGTAAGGTTGCTTTAGCGACATCCATTTGCTCAATCTTTTCTCAAGAGAGCGTGAAACTGCTCCAATAAAAATGCGGGCCTGAGCCAACCTCTGAAAAGGTTATGTCCCCATACACAGCCGCATAAGATTATAAACAGTCATATCTGTTTTAGATGTGTGTTGCTTATCGGTGCTCTGAACGACATACCTTGATTACGTTTGGATGTGTTCGAGTTTAAGTCCTTACAGTCTGAAACGCGAAAATTTAGAGCTAAATAATGACCGTACTGCAGTTCGTGTCATAGCAGCGCAAATTTGACGCAAATACTTGCATCAGAGCCATCATAGCCTTTTAGCGGTCAGATTTGCAGCGACATGACGCGGTTATCACGAGCAACAGCTCATAGCAGTCGTTATACCCCCCAAAAAATGTGGCGTTTCAATTCGTTGGACCCTACATGCCCCTTTGGTGTGGAAAGGCTGGGGTTTGTAATTTAACACGTCATCGCATTTGTATCGATCAGAACGCTAGGTTTGTTACTACTGGGCAAACATCCGCACCATTTATTGAAGAGATCCTCCTTCTCTCGTATACACTGGACCAATGTTTCCTTCTGTCCTCCTAATCCATCGATCCGTTCGTTCGTCAACTCAATGATCCATCGATCATTCATTCATTATTGCGACCATTAGTCCTCGCTAATCCGTCCTAGCGTACCACTCTCATCATCGGAGTACCTGCCCACAGATGAGTACCTTGTCTTGTCCTGGCCAGAAAATGCGCTCCACTGTGTTTGTGTCCGTGCGTAGCTTTCACTACGCGTTCACATCCAAGAAAAAACTAGTCCTATTCAACCAGCAGAACTGGTACTTATTGACTTCGCAGTGGTTTGGAGCGCCGAGCTTCAGGTTTCGTGAGGCATTACGCATCACTGGCGGCACACCTTGTTCAGTTTGCCACGCGAACAGCTTTCTCCTATTACAAGCTCTTCTGCGCCCTAATAGCCATTTCGATTAGTCCCCGTTTCTTTCGGCTGCTTTTACGCTTCGCAGCAATACGCCGGCTGTGCCTCGTAGCTTTCATTTGCTCTTCCACGCCATCTGCTAACGGTCGCTCGATTTCGAGATTACCTGTAAGCGTAAACTCGCTTTTTGCGGACGTGTTCTCCAAGGCACCAACTAGTGCCCTCTCTCAAAAGCGAAATAGACAACTGTTTTTTTTTTTGCTTTAGAGATTTAGTAAGTACAGTCAACACCCTCAGTAATCTTTTCCGATGCGCCTCAGTGCTTCGTATTGCAATGCTGGACGAGTTGTGGACAAATGCTCTTAGATGCAATCCAGCAGATCGGAAGGAAGGAAGGAAACTGAAAGGCAGAAGTCAGTAAGGTTAACCAGAAAAGCTTCCAGTTGGCTACTGTACACTGGGGTACTAGGGAAAGGAAACAGAAAGATGGAGAGAGAGAGAGAGGGGAAGGAAAGCGTAAACAAGTTGTGCTGTTCTGCTGAGTAAAGGCTAATAGACCTTACATTACTCTCTTGTTGTTGTTGTTGTTGTTGTTGTTGTTGTTGTTGTTGTTGTTGTTGTTGTTGTTGTTGTTGTTGTTGTTGTTGTTTTGTAAAGCAACAACAACAATTGTATCAAGTAAAAGATTACCTTTAGAATTAATAGTATATGTCATATTAGGCTATACCAAACGCTGCTCTTTATGTCTGTCTGTCTGTCGTTCGTATAGTCCAACTCGCAATACACAGCTTTAGAATAGGCTGCCCAAAGCCTGGCGTACGTAATCGCTTGGTTTTATTTCACTGCGTATGCGTCACACTCTAAACTTTTGGGTACGCAGGTTATGTTTAGAAATCAGAGTCCGTACCCAAGTAAAGCAAGGCCTCGGAACCCATTCTAAAACTCCCTGATGTCTGACAGCCGCATCATTTCTTTCTTACAGCGAAACTGTGCATGCCGAGGCGAAACGGATGTCCGTGGGCAGGTTGTCCCTATAGCGCAGGCATGCGTCACAGGTATTGGACAGGCCCCGCTACCCACCACTGCTCCACTAAATGTGAAGTAGTGTCCACGGGCGAAAACTTCTGTACCGCGGAAGTTGGGTAAACCCCATTTCTCACGACTGGTACGTCCGCTAAAGTGTCGCGAAACGGAGAATGCGATAAAAGTGTACGCTTGCCGCTCAAATGGCTCCTCAACATCGTGCCCGAAACGCCAAGCGCATGCGGTAAGCGAGACAAAACACGACGCATGTCGCGGCAAAAAGACGAATGCTGTTCAAATCGAAAACCTTAAAGAAGCATACGCTACATTCAGAAGGCACTTTCTGTACCTTTCATAAAAATTCAGTGTCACGTCTGATTCGTGTGCTACACAGCTTCGCTGGTCATTTACCTTCACAGAGTGCAATGGCTTCGTGACAAATCCACTGTGATAAACACCGGGAGCTTCGCTAATCAACCGTCGCCACAGGATGTAAGGGCGGTGATTTTTGCTTCCCTCCTTGCTTGTTTGTTAATTAGACATCGATATCGTGATGTTGGGATAATGGCCGGTTCTGAGGCAGCCTACCTTCCCATGTTTACACACCAAAGGAGACCATTTTTCCTGACATATGACAGTGCCTTGATCTTCCTTTCCGATTACAAAACCATACGTAATATGTCGTTACGCCGTTCAAACTCTTAGAAACGATTTACCTTTCCCTCTTTTTCAAAAATACAAAAAGAATGTCTAGTCTCATCGTAAACGTACTTAGTCAGAGCGCTTGCGTCGTAACCACGTCGTCACTGTACCGTTTTTTTAACGTAGAACTAGCAAGGGAAACGCATAAAACTCGCCCGCTGTCTGAGTGAAAACACCCGAGCTGGAAAGCGTGTTCCGGTTGAGAAGCCGTAGCCCCGAGGGCGTTTATGGCAACACGCAACAAAGTGCGCGCCTCTTTGGGAGGGTTGCCAAGTGCACCACCCCGCGACGCAACACATCACCCACTTTGCTCGCGTACGGAAGCGAAAATACGCAAACGCGGTGCTTTGTACAAGGTGCTCCCGTCGTTCCCACGTTTGTATGTTCAGCTCGGTTTATTCGTCTCGGAAGCCGCGTTGCCAAGCGTATGTGCCGTGAATCTGGTGAGTGAACTTGGTTTTGTGAATTTTATGCGTTTGCCTAGCCGCGAAAAGCTTCGTTTACCTTCATTCGTTCATTCAAATATCGTCGCAAATTTTGAAGGGGCCCTCCAACACTTCTTCAGCATGGTCATTAAACGCTGTTGATCGGTAGTCGAGGTTTCCGAGACTTCAATGTTTTTACGGTCACGAAAACTTTCTGCAGTAATTTTGACATATGGAAGAGTGGACCAAATTTTAATTCACACAACTTCATGTATTTTTGTTTAAAGCCTGGTAAACAACCGCTGCGAATCTCGAGAACGAAATCTATCCGAAGCAAATTTGAAGCCTGTACTTCCGTAATTCCCATTATGGCCGCTCAAGGCGTGCCGCTCAAGTGCCGCTCAAGGAGCCACGCATAGACACTTGCGCGAGATTCCCATCTAGGTTTTGTAGTATGAAACTATATGGAGCATACATTTTGACATTCGTCTACTACAATCCTTTTTTGTACTACCCGTCGTTAGTGTAGGAAACAGCTTGTGTCCAAGGAGGTGAAAGTATCGATATTCAGGCTCTCCCTTAAAGGGGCCCCGCAACACTTTTTGAGTATGGTCAGAAAACGCTGCCGATCGAAAGTCGAGGCTCCTGAGAAGGAAAACGGGAGAGAGGAAAGACAGGGATGCTAACCAGTTTGGCATAACCGGTATGCTACCCTGTACAGGGCGAAGGGATGGGGGAGATTGAAAGAAGAGTAAAGAAAGAGAGAAAAGGGGGGGAACACACACGCACACACATAACTTCACAGCGCAGAGCGGCAGTCTTGTGCGGTATGCGGCATCATTAAAAACTCTACAGCCGCTCGTGTAAGCCTGTTGTCCTTAGGAATTTGAGCAATGCGTTGGTTGCTTGAATTCTCGATGACTTATCAGGATGACATTGTAGAACTGTTTCTAGTGTCAACGGTCTGTTGTGAAGACGAGCGAGAGCGAATATGAGGGATCGTCTCTGCGCATCGTAGCGAGGATAGACGCAGAAGATATGCTGCAAGGTCTCCTCGGTGCCGCAGGCTTCGCAAAGAGCGTTGTCGGCCATCCCTATTCGAAACGAATATGACTTCGTGAAAGCCACTCTTAGCCACAAGCGGCATAGCAGAGTGGCCTCTCTTCGGCGGAGTCCAGATGGTAGTTGAAGTCGCCACAACTCGTTGAGGTGGTGCTGCCGATAGTTTTGGCTTCTTGAGGCATGCAGTGTTGAGTGCGAAATATTCTTTGCGATCCTTTGAAGCATGGCAGCAGCATCAGACCTTGAAAGGGGTATAGCCTCTTCCTTGTCGCCTTGCAAAGCTGACCGAGCAGCATTATCGGCATGTTCGTTGCCAAGCACACCGCAGTGACTTGGCAACCATTGAAATATCACTTGGTGTCCCTTCTCGAATGACGTATGAATGAGGTGTCTTATCTCGAATACCAGTTGTTCATATGGTCCACGTCGCAGGGCTGACAAGAGAGATTGTAGGGCTGCGTTGGAGTCACTAAAAAGTGACCATCGCTGCGGTTGTTCGCGATTGATAACACAAAGTGCAGCGCGAAGAGCTGTCAGTTCAGCAGCCGTTGATGTTGTTGGGTGGTCCGTCTTAAAGCTAACAGTTAGACCTTTCGCTGGGACAACTACTGCTCCGGACTAATCACGGATGGTCGTTGAGCCGTCGGTGTAAATATGTATGTGGTTGGTGAGCCGTCAGGCTTCAGCCCCGCATCCAAACCACCGATTCCACCTTGGTGTTTGGTTCGTCCTGCAGTGCACCTCAGTGTACCAGGAATCAAGAAAAAATCTGATTTGTCATTGCCTGTCCTGAAACAGCTATCTCTGCTTCTACTGCGCGAGAAATACACCGAGGCTCCTGAGAACACGCCAGCCAAACATTATAGCGCAGCACGCGGCCTGGAACTAACAATTAATTCTCCAGAAATCATCCAGAAATCGTTCCCTCTTCTCTGGACAAATGATGCCATAAACCCAAATTTCCGCGCCATAAACCCAAAGTCAACGACCACTGGCTGATTTGAGCATCGTGGGCTGCATAGTTACAGCGGCCCCCGCGAGATGCCGTGACGTGCCGCGCATTCTAAGCGCATTTGCTCCTTATCACGCTGAGAATACGCTGCGCATTCAAAGAAAAAAAGAAAAGAAAGTGCTCAAGGACATTTCCACGATTTGGGGACATTTGTGCGTGGCGCCATCTCTTGGCAGTCGCAACGGCATCCTGCCATAACTGAATGAGAAATGGGTGAAAGAAAATCATATCTCTTCAAAAAAGCAAGCTATCACAAACTACTCGGGGTTCCATACAGTAGAGACCTGCTGGAACGTTTTGGTAAAATTGCAGTATTGCACTACAAAGCGTGTGGCTTCCCAGGACAATTGAACTCCGCCCAATAGAAACACATGGGGCCATATTGTAAAATTTTAAACACTCTGCGAAGCCACACGGTTTGTGGTGCGACAGTGTAATTTTAACACAATGTTCAAATAAGTGTCTACTGTATAGGACCAGGAGTCGTTTTTGACAACTAACTTTTTTCGTCAGATAGAATTGTTTTCGCTTATTTTCCATTCATTTACGGCAGGCTACCGCAGTCACCGACGAGAGATGGCGGCACGAGCATATCTCCGCAAATCCTGGTCATGCGTGACGCAAGCTGACGAACGGACGTACTTCTTTCCCCCTTGTCATACCCCCTCCCCCCCACCGCCTTCTGAGCTATCAACGCGCTTGCTGGTACGAAAGGAGAGAGAAAGCGCTTGAAGCGTGCAGCGAATCCCTGTAACTCAGCTCGTACTTGAGGAAATGTAAACATTTTTGTTGCAGTCGATTCGTGATGCACTCCTTTAATGAAGGAAGCCATTCGACGATTGCGTGGAAAAGTATTGCAGAGCTACTTTCAAGAGTAAAAATGC
The DNA here is from genome assembly GCF_013339695.2 of Rhipicephalus sanguineus. Lineage (NCBI taxonomy): Eukaryota > Metazoa > Arthropoda > Arachnida > Ixodida > Ixodidae > Rhipicephalus > Rhipicephalus sanguineus. The sequence goes on along the minus strand of NC_051181.1, from coordinate 153,855,691 downwards.
CTGCGCTGATGGAAAACGCGGATGACCTTTTAACTTGCCCAGGTAGAGTCTCGAGCATGGTGTTAGATTGTACCATCGATGAAATAAAATATTTATACGAGCTGTATGAGCGGGATAATAAGGGAAACTAAAGTGAACTTGGGAATCAATAGGCGTATCATGTACTTTTTTCGTTTTCTCTCATTGCTACTCGCTAAGAAGTATTACTGCATGAATTTCGAGTGAGAAGCTCTTGCTAATTTCATTGTTTGTGTAAATAACTTTCATGGACTTCGTTGTGATTTTAAAACGCTTTTTCACTTCATTATTTTCTGCAGATTATACCTGAAGATAGTAATGAATCATAGCTTGAGTTTTGCAGGAAACAACAAAGGCGAGAGCATCAGGCAAAAAAATAAAGAGCTTTCGCAGTTTGTCAGTGAAATTGTACGCTTCCCTTTACATTCTTTCTTTTCTGGGAATATTTATTATTATTATGTTCTTGTTGTAATTAAACATCAGTACATTACTCTTTCCGAGAAACCGGCAGCGAAAGCCTCCAACATTTCCGGTTTCGCGATGCGAGGACAAAGTAATAAATCAAGCTGCGCATTGCAAACACGGCGTGGCAAAATCGCGCCGTGTTTTCCCAATCTGCGCCGGTACAACGTTCACATCAGCTCGGCGTCCAGCTTTCTTTTTTTATATCTTTATCATTTTCGTGTGTTTTTTTTTAATCCCCTCACTATGCCGGCCGACGGGGGGAGATGTTTTCCGCGCCAACACTCAGTCCTCATCACTTGCACAAACAAAGTCTCTCCCGCATTAACGTGCGCAGCGATGGCACTGATTCATTATTTACGTTCCTCGTTATATACCTACAAGGCGCTCGAACTTCGACGTGATCTGTTGACGCAGCGATGACTAAGCATTTTTTTTTTATTTCTTGCGTTTCGGGAGAACCCGGCAGTTGGAGAGGCGCACGTGCACTAGCACTCCCAGATAACCGCTTTAACGATCACCGCCTCCCAAGCATGTGGTCGCCTATGCATTCCGTTGGCCTCAACCAAGAATACAGGCTTCAGTATATTTTTTTACTTATTTGCTTGTTGTCTAGTGCGGTAGAAAAGAATGCTAGACTACAGGGTAGCATTCTGCTACAGGCTATTGATACTATTATTCTTTGCTTGTAATTGACAATCAGCAAAAGGCATGCCTATTTGCACCAGAAAATGTTTGAAGATGTTCGTAGATTTCGTAGCAAAATAGTGCTGTCTAGTTAGGTAGCGCGCGCGGCTCGAATGCTCAGGTATGTTCTGGGATGTACGCGCGCTCGATCGATTATTCGCAAGTTTGGCACAGTGCGTACGTAAGTAGCACACGTCACGTGCCTCAACCATAGATCAGACTTCGACGATCGAATATCGTGCTTGCCGTTATTGCTGTGCATTTAGAGATACACATTCATCAAGTAAACAGATAAGGTCCGAGGCCTTGACTCCGATCAGCTTTGGCTTCGAATCAGGTTTGGCTTAGGGACGATTTCTGTTGTCTATTATTGGCTAAGTTAGGCTAATCGGAGTTATGGCAGTAACATTTTGATGTACTTTCAATCAAATGACGCCTCTGGCGCACACATAAACAACTTGAGTTAATTTTGCCTGATATTTTAGTGGCGAGATCACCGACTTGTTTTTCTTCCAAAGACTTCCGGTCGAGCACTTACTTCCGATTTTCCGAATATTCAGAAAAGTCATCTAAAAAGTAAGAAATCAATGGTTTTGGTTCAAGTTGAAGGTTGTACTGGATACATATGATTTCATGACAATTAACTGTTAGCGTAAATAACAAAAATTATATGGTCGAGTTCATTAAAAGATTGTGAGCAGCTAGGATTACTACGCCACCTGGCGAAGCAGATCTCAACGGTGCGCATCTTTCCACGTGGCCTCTGAGATCCATTTCGTCAGCGGGTGAAAAACAAGGTTAAACCAAGGAAGACACAAGAGCAGACGAGCGCCGGCGTGCCAGTGCCGGTACCAGACACCTCAGTCAAGGATTAGAGTCGCCTACAATTCTTTAATATCTAACATGAACTTCGTGGACGTAACCGTTATTGAGCTGTATTCTACTCGCGTTTGTGTTATACAAGGGGATGTACGGCAATAGCAGAAGTTTTCAGACTTGTGACCGCGGGAGGTGTACACAGAGGAGATGACCGGCCTACCAGCGCAAACCGGCACACATCAGAGTCTGGGAAACCGTACGTGCGGCAAAAATGGGCGCGTCGGCAAGATTATAGCGGCTGAGACGGGAAGTGCTTGCGTCGCCGGATGATTTATGGCGCCCGGCTGGACGATCTTCTTTGATCGGTGCGAGATGCTGACTGGCCAGATTGGGCGACGGAAATAAGTAAACGCTCGAGATCCACAAATACAGCGGCATGAAAGTAGTTAACGTGCCAACGATGCTGAGTGGTATAGTAGTACGACTGAGTACAATGCAATGCTGACAAGGGGGAAAAGATGACCTATGTGTGTTACTAAATTCCGAGGCGCCCGTTGGTTCTATCGCCGACGAAGGTTGCCGCGTCCTTCGTACTTCCGGTGTAATCATAAAGAAGAAAGGCAACACAAGGAGATAGAAAAAAATCACAGCATATCCACGTGGTGCATGATGATGAGTGGGGCGAAGCGAACTCGCGCTGCAGCACGGCGATGGCATTGGCGCGAGCGTGGTCCTTCTTGATGGAAGATATTATGACTAGATTGTTTGAGAACCACACTCTGTTGCACACACCGCAACTATGGCCGAAACTGTTATCAAGAAAGTCCCGCTGAAAGCGCGCGTCGGCGCCTTCGGGCAGAGCCCGCCTGATGCGTTTTGCAGCCACTTCACGTGCTCGCACAGCCTCGGGCTCTGCCTGCCGGTACGCGCGCTTTCTCGCCGCTTCACGGTCCTTCACATTTTGAAGATCCGATTCGCGCCGCAGCCGTGCAGTTTCGGCCTCGCGGGCTCGAACGGCGGGGTCTTCGCGCCGCAGCCGTGCAGCTTGTCGAGCAGCTTCGGCCTCGCGGGCTCGAACGGCGGGGTCTTCGCGCCGCAGCTGTGTAGCTTGTCGAGCAGCTTCGGCCTCGCGGGCTCGAACGGCGGGGCCTTCTCGCCGCAGCCCTGCAGCTTGTCGAGCAGCTTGGGCCTCGCGGGCTCGAACGGCGGGGTCTTCTCGCCGCAGCCGTGCAGCTTGTCGAACAGCTTCGGCTTCGCGGGCTCGAACGGCGGGCTCTTCGCGCCGCAGCCGTGCAGCTTGTCGACCAGCTTCGGCTTCGCGGGCTTGAACGGCGGAATCTGCTTCGCGGCGTTGACGTGCAGCTTCGGCCTCGCGGGCTCTCACCTCAGGATTCTGTCTGCGAGCGCGCGCTGCCGCCGCCTTCCGTGCCCTCCGTTCCGCAGCCTTGTCTTCCATCTGGCGACTCCGAGCTAAATAGAAAGCGTGCCAAGAGGGAGCCTCATGGCGCGTTACTTCTGAAATGTTGTCTTCGGGTGTCGTTGAAAACACGAGACGTAGTAAAGAAGAAAGAACACCACAAAGGCGAACACGCACGAGAGTGTCACTCGTCAACGTTGTCTTCTTCTTCTACTGCATACCAGAACGCGCGCTTCTCACGGGCTAGAGGTGGCTACTACAACGCTACAAACAAACGGAGGATGGACAGACCCACGGCATAAGGAGCTTCGCCCCTAAAAAGTTGTAGGCGACCCTGATCCTTGACTGAGGTTTCTGGTAGTGGCACTCACACGTCGGCGTACGTGTTCTGTGTTGTATTCCTTGGGTCAACTTTGTGTTTCGTCGCACTGCAGAAGCGTATCTCGGAGGCCACGTGGAAAGAAGCACGTGGTTGCGATTTGCTCCACCAGGTGGCGCAACGATCCCAGCTAATAATTATCCTCACAGTTAATTGAACCTTGCTTAAGTGAACTTATGAGCCGATATCATACGTATCCGATATAACTGTTAACGTTAACCAGACCCATTCGTATCAGTTTTATGTTTTAGGAGACTTTTTTCAATCTTCGGAAAACCGGAAGAAAGTGCTCGACCGGAAGTTCTGAGAAGAAAAACAAGAGTGTCACTCGTAGCTCATGCCACTAATAAAAAATGGAAAGACAGGGAGCTTAGCGAGTTCTTAGATCGGATTGGCTACCCTGTGTTGGGCGAAGAGGATTAAGGGGAATAAAAGATGGCGGGAAAAGACACCACCAGACAGAAAATGAGACACCTTTCAAAGTCTGTCTCCAAGTTTACTAGTCCGTGAAAAGCGCAACAATGCTTTCAACGCCTTCAGCGCTGAGGGCTGTTTCGTCCATTGCCCTAGGATTCTTTCTTCTTATAAAGTACCGCTGTCAAGTATGTCTAACGCATTTGTAATTTCTCTGCGCACTGAAACGAGGGCAATCGGAAGACAAAATCGGCAATCGTCTCCTCGCGCCTACAATTATCACATGTGGGGTTACAAGGGAATAAATGTGTACAAAAATGAAAGAAGGCTGCTCCCTATTTCTGTTTCTATGCGTTCGCCAGCCGTGATGGCTTAGCACCAAAGGCGTCACGCTGCTAAGATCGTGCGCATGGGTTCGATACCCAGCCACGGCGGTCCTCTTTCAGTGAAGGCGAAATGTGGCACAGTTACGCTTGTACACAGGTTCAAGTGCACGCCAAGGAACGCCGGGTGGGGGTCATAATTGATGCAGATTCACCCGCTAGCATGCCTCACAAACATACCTTCGTTCTTGTACGTGAAACCCCAGAATTTAAATATCTATGCCTCGGATTGGCTACGCTGGGAATACGGAAAATTGTACACAGGAAGAGATGTAAAAGCAGCAAAAACTGAGTAATAAATAATGAAACCTTATGGAAATTTCGATAGCACTAATTCAGAAATAGACGTATCAAAGAGGTGCAGTACACTCGGCAAAACCACCAGAGTAAGCGTCTAGGCACTTCAACGAACTCATATAGACCGTCTTTCTTGACAAAAGGACGACAAGGACCACTAAGTGCGACGGGACGTAGCCTCCGGGAGTTCGTGCTTGGTCGATCGGTAGAATATTGTCGCAAACAAAAGGATGACAATCCGCGAGCTATATTTGGGGGCAGAGATACGTTGCGGCCCTCTAGATGTTCCATTACAGGTGCCAATCCAGCATCTGCTCGCTGCCGTGTAGCTAAGTATGTCATGCTTACGGCTCCAAGGAAAGGGCAGTCGTCTTCGAGATTTTCAGCGGCAAGTTCAACTGGTGCGCTTGACAACGTGTCTGCATCTTCGTGTGCGTGACCTGACTTCTACACGATAGTGGCGTCGTACTCCTGCAAACGTAGGCTCCACCGTGCTAGTCGTCCGGAAGGGTCTCTTACGTTCGCCAGCCAGCACAGCGAGTGATGATCTGTCACTACCTTGAATGGGCGGCCGTAGAGGTAAGGTCGAAACTGAGCAAGTGTCCATGCGACGGCAAGGCACTCCTTCTCTGTGGTACTGCAGTTGGACTCCAGGTGCGATAGGGTGCGACTCGCGTAGCGATAACCCTTTCAACTGTCTCCTGCCACTGTACGAGTACCGCGCCCAGACCGGTGTATACGGAGCTCAAATCTATACGAATGACGAGGCTGCGCTCGAGTCACTTGTTACTGCTTCTGTATACCTGGCTAACCGTGGCCAGGGCCGCGAAGGCCACCGCTACCGAAGGGCTTTCGGTTGTCTCATCTGAGTCACCAACGTTCCCTCGTTATTTGATGTCAATAAACGATTTTATTATTATCATCATTAGCTCCTAGCGATCCTTGTATCGTGTAGGTTTCGACATTGCCTTGCATGAGTTCGTTTAGTCACAGGTTAGTGCGTTTCGTAAATGGGGTAAGTGAAAAAAAGAAATGCTCCACAGCGTTCACAAAAGCGAGATGTCGATAAGTTGACACATTCGTCTCCACCAAGCGCGGAGCCCGTAGCTTGAATTCACTGCTCTGCCTGAATATTTCGGATTCGCACGCGAGGCGCTCGTCGTCCACGTGTCGCTGATCGACCCAGGAAAACACGTCAGCAGAAAGAAGGCCAAAAAATGAGTAGCTATCGATCAATTCACATTTTCTGGCTGTTCGCTTTCTCCTAATGAATACTTCAGCGGACTTTGCAGCCTGTCTATATCGGCATAAGCGTTGTATCGTTGAGGCTATAAATGAAAATTGCGCGGTGTATCTTAATTTTGCTACTTTGATCTCCTCAGTCAGTTCGGTGTTATTCTCGATCTGTCTGTCCCATTATTGTGATCCTGAAAGTATTTCACGTCTAAAGTTCCGTTCTGTGACCCAAAGATTACAGCGAAGGCAACGTGTAAAATATTAACGACTCGAGAAGTGTTGAATGGGGACAACGCTAGCTGGCGCACGAAAGTACTTACACGGTGAAAACTGCAGGCGCTTCTATTGTACTATTGAAATTCCCCCGAATTATTTCGGTGCGAAGAATCGCACAGATTTCTGTAGCACGGGTAAGTGGAGACGTATCTATCTGGTGGCGCCTCTGCGTCCGAATCCAAAAAGAGCAACTGCATTTGGTTCTGTTGTGTATTATATCTGAGCGTAGCGGCTGAAAACTTACCTGGACGGAGTATAAGAATTAGTGCAAACTGCCGAGGGAGGTCTGGTGCTGACAGTTGAAACTTTCTCGCGTCTTAGGTGTCCAAAGGATCGATTTTGTTTTTGTTCATCGTGGTTCAGTGTTTACAGACTGATACTGGCTGTATCGCGTCTATTTTTGTTTCATTTCCTTGTTATAAATACACTGTCCCGCGTTTGCTACGCAGCGGGCTTTGCTGATTAAGGAATATAAATTCCTCGGACTTAAATGCGCGACCATCGACGATTACCTCTTTCCGAGAGGTTGTGTATCTCGACGCGACCAGGCCCATCGAGCTCTGCTGACCTTTATGGACCAAACAGATCTGGCCACCCGTCTATAAGCGTTCCTTTTTTTGTGTGTGTGTGTTTACCTATTTTTGTCCAAGTCTTCGTCAATTTTTTTCTTCACTTTCCTATCTCCTTTCCTCTTTTTCTCCTCCTAACTTCCTTTCCTCTGTCTCTTCCCTCCTCCCGAAAGAGCAGGCAGGCGTTGTGCCCCTCTTGGTGGCAGTTGCCAGCTTGCTCTCTCCCTCTTTTCTGTGTGTCCTTGTGCTTGTATGTATACAAATCAAATAAATAAATATGGTGCGGTTGCGCTGTATACTGACATCAAGTATTGTGAAGTTTTGAACGCAGTCGCATTCTCTGTTTCTTAGGATAACGTCCAAGCAGCTACCTTCCCGTCAGGTCGTAAACGTCACATTTGATATGGTCCATAACTTTCATAAGTAATTGAACGTTTGCTCCCCCTTTGTTTTTAATTTTGTATGTGCACAAGCTATTTTTTCGGCCACCGGAGATGAAGTTGATTGGTTCAAGGCTCCTTGTTTTTCGGGCTGTAAGAGTGTTATCGAAGGCGCAGCCTCAGAATAATCAACTCTGAGGACAGAGCTCACAATACATATGAGACAGTACCACATGCAACACTTAAGCAATATTTTTTTAATTAACAGCCTGAAGTATTAGGTGCTAAAAGCCTATGAATATGAGGCACACCAAGGCAGGAGGTTCCGGAATAATTTTGACTACCTGTGCTGCTTGAACGTGCGCGTAAATTTAAGCTCGTGGTTGTTCTTGTATTCAACGTCCGTGTTCACGCTGGCGCCGTGACCTGGGATCGAACCCGCGTCCTCTAGCTCTACATTAGTCGGTAAGGTACTATTGCTGGTCGCGAGCAATTTTCTTTCCTTGCACATTCGCAGTGCTGTCATTCGCGGCTGTGAATTCTGCACGTTACTGCATAAACTGAGTTGCATCGCTGCAAAGTCGTTATTGGCGTTAAGATGCTCTCAACATTCTTTAGCACCAACCGCCTGAATTTTGGCACATTATTTCTTGTTGGTATACGGCATATTTAACACATCATCATCGTCTTCACCTTCGCCGCTTTTCTGCCGCGGACGCTGTTTTATTACATATAACAACTGCCAATTGTCCGCAAACCCGTTGCCATCTTAACAGAAGCAATTTATAAGCAATTAGCTTGTCAACCACGTCCGCTACAGTATTCCCTGTGCTGCCCTCAGAGATACTGGCGCTGGTGGCACTGTTGTCTGAGTCAACGTCGAGACAGTGCAGCGGTCATTCAGCATTGGTATTGCGCGCAGATGTGCGGTGATTAGCGCGCCCGACTCCTGAATGCCATTTGCTGTAATGGCAGTTATTATATTTTCAGATTTTCACTGTTGTGGATAACATTTATTTCGATTCACCTAAACGCGATAGCAAGGCTCAGAATGACTAGGCGTTCTGACGACGATTAATATCCTCGTAGTGTCGTCGCACAGTACGAAGGTCGTCATAATCATAATGGAATGGAACACTCGGATCGAGATATTGTAACCGTAAAGCAATATCTGATTTCACATTTGATCAACAGCGGCATAGCTGAGATCACCGATAAGCGGTTTATACGAAACCGAGTCGTTATACCTTGAAGTAACGGAACAGTAGCAGAGCGTAAACTGCGCTCTTGTAATTGGCTGTAAAGGCAAAAGAACAGTCCTACAGACCGCGAAGCGCACTCTAAAGAAGCGTGAATGCCTGCCCCTACAGCTTGCTGCAGCAGCCCACGTAAACTGTAGTGTCTTGGATCCATGACTGTTCTTTTTTTTTTTTTTGCTTGCGGTGGCTGAAAGGATGCAGTAAGTTTTGCAAGCACACTTGTTACTCTACGGCTTGTGCACGCGAGTATCTATTCTAGGTGTCAGCGCCAGCTTCATTCAGGCAGCGGCTTTTGTTAAACGGCCACAGAGGATGCCAGCTTTTAGGCGAAAGAAGGGAAATAAAATGGTTCACTACGCTAACAGAGGTTGGCCGTGTCGATGTTATCATGTTGACGGATACGTCTTATCAATTTTCATGGCCGAAATTTAAGTATAACTTCGTTGCTTCATAAGCTTATAAAAAGAAGTTTGAGAAGCTGATGACAAAGATTCACGCAGTAAAGGGTACTTACACAAAAATACGAGCGTAGTCTCTGGCCGGCATCTGTTTTTGGGCATTCGTAACTTTGGCAGCAAACCATGCACTATCTGTATGCGAACTTACTAGAACTGCACGTCTAGAACACTGATATGTGTAAGGTTTCTCACTCAAGCTGTGGTGGCGGAATTAAGCATCCTAAATTTTCTGAAACTTCCTCGCTTTATAGTTTGTCTACAGCTGCAAAAGTACCGTTGTTACTTTCTCTTCGGAGTGCAGTACTATTGTATGCGTTTGTTTCAAAACCTCTTTGGACAAAATAAAACGTAATTATCTTATGTATATGCTGTTTTTTGTTTTAATATTAGCGTGCCTAGTTAACGGCAGCTACAAAGCGCTCAAGGTCAGCGATGAGCTCGATTATATGGGCTAAAAATGAACGCTCTTTGGTTAAGCTAAGCTTTTTTTTTTTTTTTTGTTCTTCGCCACGCTTTTGCAATCGGAAGTTAATCCACTGGTCAAACTCGCAGCAAGGCAAATAACTTCAAAGAAGCTCACTGAAAATAATTATTTAAAGTTAGCCGCTATTTCCGTCATGTTTACACTATGCCAGATTTCTCTGGTATTCCTTCTCGTATTCTGTCTTGTTTGCATAAGTTTACCGTAGACTTCGCGGCTGAGTGAAAGTGCGATGATTACGGCTTTCTCGCAATCTTTTCTCAACGCGCTTGTTTCCGTCTGCGCTGGTTGCCTGGTTAAGGGGTTTGCTAATAGCTGGATTACGTTTGCCATCTGGGCAGACAGTTAAGGGGGAGGCGCATTCACTAATAGTGCTCTGGATGACTACTTTGCCTGTAAAACGTGATTCCATGGCATGCGGCAGCTTTTCGGGATCTTCTTACATTCCTCTAGAGAGCGCCACCGCCATCCAAATGAGCCTGGCCAATCTCGCGCCCAACCGTAGGCCTGTTTGACCTGAAGGACTGGCTGGTAAATTGCTCCTCCGGCTACGTAGAATCTATGGCTAAGCTGATTATATACGTACGTACAAACTTCAGGTTGTGTGTACCCGTACGAGGCGCTTTAAATGAAAGCCTTCTCTATCTATCTATCTATCTATCTATCTATCTATCTATCTATCTATCTATCTATCTATCTATCTATCTATCTATCTATCTATCTATCTATCTATCTATCTATCTATCTATCTATCTATCTATCTATCTATCTATCTATCTATCTATCTATCTATCTATCTATCTATCTAATCTTTATCCCTCTCCTATTCATTAAGTTTCTTCCCACGTGCAGGTGTTACAATTCGGCCGTGGTATTTTAGATAAGCGTAGTGAAGCGAGTTAACACTTTTCAATTATTGCGAAAGAAAAAAGAAACGGACTAAAACGCTGGCATCCTCTCGTGGACGTAGTAAAGTGAGAAGATGCAAATTGCAGCGAGCGAAGCGTGTACAGAGCCGTGCTTAGGTCTTGTGCGGGCTGTCGCCGCCTGACCTTGGGCTTCCGCTAGACACCCTCTGCCAGTCCCGGCCAGAGCTGCTGCGCCTGGAGCAGAACCAACAGTTAGAGCAACGCACCGCACGCTCATCAACACTACGCCGCTACGCATGTACCACTACACTGTACACAAAACCCGCAGTAAGCCGTGGCGTACACAGCCCCGATCAGCAAGACTACCAACAATTCCCTACGCCTATTTATTCTTGTTGCTACAAGCTATCCGCATATACATACACTGTGTTGGCTTTTCTTTGAAGTCTTCTCCTCGGCTGCGCTGTTTTTCGGTTGTCTTATTTCCACTGGTGTAATGGACAGGACCTGTCAGCCTCATCCGCTTCATTCACAGTGAGTACATTTTTGTACGCCGATTCTCTTTCTTTATTTCGTCCAACAGTTTAATAATACTTGGGAGAAAAATTATAAATCAAGCGGAGGGGCAACTGAACCGTGGTCTTACCAAGTGTGAACTCAGTTTTCTTAAGACTGCAGTGTTCTGGCTTACGTCATCACATTAGTGAAGACGTTATGGTGGGCGACTCATTTTGTAATTTACACGCCATGTTGTTATCAGTGACAATAATCTTTTTTTCGTTCTGCGCATGCTTCCTGGAGGCAACAATTTGAGTATGTGGTTTGAAAATGAGATTCGGGCATCCCTTTTAGAAAACGTGACGACACTACATTGAATCGAAAATACATTGTAATTGCCAGTAATTGCCAATATATGTACGTAAGATCACCATACAAACTTTACTTTCTTTTGATGAAAGTAAAGTTACCTACCCCCTAATCCCCCAGCGTAGGGTAGGTAGCCCACCGGACATTCTTTCTGGTTAACCTCCCTGTTTTCTTCCTTCCTCTGATGGACTCTTCAGCTTGTTGTCATGTAATTATTAAGGTTTTGCGCATTTATTCGCTGTTCACTATATTAGTCATAGAATACGCCATACAGCTGCTTACACGCTACTTTAAATTCTTTCGTGATGACAAAGAGTGCATGAAGGAAGGCCATCGGCATATTGTCACCTTGTTGTCTGTGCTCTAAAGCAACTGGACTAAAGCAAACACACATAAATAGCAGCAGGCCTTGCACTAATAAATCACCTAATGTTGTCCACCTTACGAAACGCCTATAAAATTGATTCCGAAATAAAATTACTGTCGAACAGTCATCAAAACATCACACTGTTCATGGCAGCAATAAATAAAAAGAAACTAAAAGGAGGCCATTTTGCGCGTTGCGGCGAGCATCAGTAGCGCATCTCATTAGTCGAGAATCCTGAATGGAATTTCGTGATTAAAGAAACAGTCATACGATGCTTCGTGAGCTGTGGTATTGTGCATCTGAAGCGCAGTTGTACCGTATATAACCGATTTTGATCATTATCTTCCCATCCATTATTATTATTATTATTATTATTATTATTATTATTATTATTATTATTATTATTATTATTATTATTATTATTATTATTATTATTGTTGTTGTTGTTGTTGTTGTTGTTGTTGTTGTTGTTGTTGTTGTTGTTGTTGTTGTTGTTGTTGCTCAGTTACGAAAAACCATCAATGGCTACGCCTACACCTGGACGCCCTTACTAACAAATAATAAAATACAATGCGCTATTCCAATCGCTTCCCTAAAAGTAAATACGATTCCAGCGATGCGATTGCTTCTTCGCTCCTTGCGGCGTCCATTGCAACAAAGCAGATCAAAAGGCAAGTCATTTCCCTGACGCAAAAAGAAAAGCAAGTAACGATAAAAATTGGGTACTCAGTAACAACACGTAAAGAAAGGAAGAATAAAAGGCAGGCCAGCAGACCCAACAGAACAGCCAGAGGCAAGTCGAAAACAAAGAAATGTAGGCCTGCCACTGAGGCCCTTGTTGCGAGAGAGCAGACGTGGTTATGCCATTCGTTCCATGTCGGAGCCATTATTGCGGGGCGCCCGTTCTAGAGACCGCACACGCGCGCACCGCGCGTTGGAGAGAGGGAACAGGCCAGGAGATAAGAGGACCCGAAGGGCAAGCCGATAAAGGCTGAAGGAAAGAACAGGTCGTGCAGACAATGACAGCAGGCCAAGCGTGTGAGGGAGAGAAGAAGGCAAAGGAAAAAAGAAGCAATGGCAATGATGACGGCGCTCGAGTCCCGCGCATCTCCCTTGGTCGTCCGGAAACTTGCGTCAACTGCTTCCCAGGGAATACGCCCTTGGGTTCCTTGAGACCGGAGTGGCTGCAACGCCATCGCCTGAACCAGTGGCACTCGCTTGGTTCTCCGAAAGAAGCACGCCATTGAAAAAAGAAAGGTGGAAAGTATAACAACGGGACACAAATTAAAAATAGAGACAACGGGGCCCCTGTATTGAAACGAGACAATCTTCGCGCGACGCGTACATGGTTTTTTTATAAAGTCGAGTTCAAGGTACAACCGACTCTGGTTGTTGTCTGTCTCCGTGAAAGGGCACCGCTGAAATGAGATTCACTGAAGAGTAGTATGCTACCGCTATGACAGCAGATTGCCACCATTAGATGACATTAGCCAATGATAATCGAACGCTAGCCAACATTCGCGATCATTTAGCCAGAATTAGCCAAAGGTGACTATCACTTAGGCAACATTGGTCAACGCTAACCGATATTAGCCATAACTTAACCGACACAAGTCAAGATTAGCTCATACGAGGGACAATAAAAAAAAGACTCAAATACAAAGAAAAGCTACGAAAGATGTGGCTCGTTCGCTAACTACGTGATTCCCGAGAACTTTCTTCGATATTACTGAAGATTCAGCCTCTTACTAAAGCAACAAACACTTTCGGGGCAGGTTTTTGAAGTTTCAGTGTTCGCAGATTCTCGGAAGAGTAGCAGTCTTAACAGGCTTTCCCGTCTCCGGAATAGATAAGCTGCAGCTTAAAAAGACAAGGCGAGACAGTTGCTGACAAAAAGAAGTTACGAAAGCGTAATAGGAACTGCAAGCTGTCAGTAGATCGAGGCCACTAGCTTCAGCGATGAGAGTGTACTCAAGCGGGAACAAAAAAAAAGAGAAATGAGCGCTTGGCTACGGAGACTGCCTGAGTGCCGCAATGAGTGGATAGACGCACTAATGCTGCAGTAGGCAAGTAACATTGATAGAAAATTAGAAAGGAGTTCTGTAGCAAGCGCGGAGAGTGTTGAAACTAGGGCAAACATACAAAAAGGGGGTTCTTCGTTCGTATTCGCGTCACGCCATGGCTAGTCTGGTGAGTGCTACTGCGCACGCTGTTAGCTAACTCTGTGAAGGGCGAGAGAAGCAGGCGATAGCAGTTGCTCGTTTACGCTGTCCCCGTAGCGCTGCCGAAGCTATTTGAAACGTCCATGTGGAAATGTCGCACTGGAAATTTCATCTCGTTGCTGCTCCTGCTAAGGCTGCTCTGCCACTGAAAGAGAATACGTGCAAGGAAGAGAACTTGCAGGTCCCGAGCACCATATTAAATGTCCACGTAAGATATCTAACCCAGTATGTTTCAGCTTACTTTGTGCATGTTCGTGCGTGTGTTTGTACGTGTGCGTGTTTGCGCGAGTGTGTTTACACGTGCAAAATTTGAAAATTTCGAAGGGTTTGAACGCCACTATCAACCAGCCCTCCCCCCACCCCCTTGCTACTCCAATGGCAAGCACCTTTACGGGTGTATTTGTTTCATGCATAGCCCTGTCAAAACGCGACTGTTGCTGCCAGGAATTAAACCTGCGATTTATGTTCAGTGAAAAAATTGTTTGTTTGTTTGTTTGTTTGTTTGTTTGTTTGTTTGTTTGTTTGTTTGTTTGTTTGTTTGTTTGTTTGTTTGTTTGTTTGTTTGTTTGTTTGTTTGTTTGTTTGTTTGTTTGTTTGTTTGTTTGTTTGTTTTTCACTGCAAGTTAGATGAAGTATTAAAATGCTACCTATACCTCCTACGTGCCGCCGCTGTCATGGCGAAACAATGTCTCTGAAAAAGTTTCGATGAGAGCTTTCAAGAATGATAACCCCGGAGAAACCAAAAAGAAATGCAGCACGTGTGCCCCTCCGGTGCGTGCGAGTGTTCCTAAGTGCCCCAGCTCAAAAATAGCGCGCGCATGTTCGGGCGAGCTTTGTTCAGAATCAAGAACATCGAAAAGCAGTCGCGGCTGAGAGAATAACCTTGGAAGATCGATTTTTCGCGACCTGGTGGCCCAACGCTCGAACGAGCAGCCTGGTACGCCTCACTGACGCTTCTAGTGGACACGTCACGCGGCGAGTAATTATTGCCTTCTTGTGCGTGCATGCGTACATAAGTACAAACGCGCATTTGGAAAGGGTAGGAGGATGCGACGCTCCGAGTTGAGTTGTAAGTGAAAGCTACTTTCCGAAAAGTACACGTTTCTAATGACTAACCATACCAAGTTTGCTCTCTACGCGAAGTCATGTATTGAAGCGGTTCGATTCGTGGTCCGCCACCGTGTTTTAGTGGTTACGGTGCTGGGATACTGGGATGCTGGGATGCTCATCCGAAAGTCGTGGGTTCAGTCGCGACCGCGGCGGTCACATTTCGATGGAGGTGGAATACTAGAGGCCCGTGTACCGTACGACATCAGTGCAAGTTAAAGAACGCAAGATGGACAATATTTTCGGAGCCCTGCGCTACGGCGTGCCTCATAATCATACCGTGGTTTTAGCACGTTAGACCCTAGATATTATATGTGACTCGTCTGAAAACATGCAAAGTATTTCACGATTTTGATTCATAGACACGAGCTTTATACTTCACAAAAAGGATTTCAGCGTTCAATTCAGAGTTTGTGTAAGGTTAATTGCGACCTTTTTTTTTTTTTCTTTTACTTAAGGCCAATTATTACTGAACTGAAACTGAGCTTGTGCGGAGAAAAAAAAACGTTCCTTCTTTTGTTATTCATAAGATTAAACCTGTATTCTGTATCTCACTATGTCTGCGTTAAGCAGGCCAACATTATTGATTCCTTTCTCCTGATTGATTCCTGATATAAGTGCGCGATCATCCTTCGACGTTTAGGTAAACAAAGTTTCTCACTTGAGTTGTTCTTCTTCATAACGACTGAAATGACAGTTCCGCAAAAGTGATTACGAATCGAACTGAGCGCTGTCAGTAGGACCATTCTACAGTCCTCGGCCCTACAGTTTGTTGCACATAGAACACAGAGAAGCGATGCTACCGATGCATGGACGTCAACTGATTATGGCTATGATGATGACGACCTCTTCCTGGTGGTGCTTCTTTAATGTCCCCACCCGACCATCCTCGTCTCCCTTCATATCCAACACAGTTCATTCCCGTGTCTCAAATAGACCTACCACTTGCAATTCAATTTCTATGTGCCGTGTCCCGCAGGCCACGGTTGTGAAGGACGACAAGGGCTTCGCGTCTAGCTCAACGGGGCATGCGCGGTCCGCCTCCAGTTTCGAGTCGCATCGGCGACAGAGGGTTGGCGTCGCGTGAGAGGAGATGCCCGACGCACGGTCACTACTTCGCGCCGGCGATCAGTCACGCCTGGCCGGACTAAAAGCTATCTGCCGGACAGCGCATTTCCACCTGTCACGCTCAGAGGCACGCCTGTGTGGTCTATAGGCCGTGCGCGCGTGCTTAGTGGCGCGCGCTGTTTTTACTCTTTTCCCGTCTTGGTTTTGTTTTTGCTTCTGCCGTTCTCGGGTGACGCCAGGCGCTGTTTGTTCGCTTGTTTTTTGTTCTTTTTACCCGATACTAGGCCTGGCCCTTATGTATAATATATGCAGGACCTTCCTGACAAAAAGGAAGGGCGCTCTAGTGGCGAGCGAGAGCAGTGCTTACGAGAGACCTTCAATTCCGGTCCACGTAGGTGTCCCTTTTTCAACTTATTATTTCAGTTGACTTCGTTCGTATTCAATGTTCCGCTGCATTACAGGAAGCCAACGACCCGCGGCACGCTATACTTCTTATAATGAGGCAGCCTTAGCAGTTTCGTAGCCCTGCAGGCCATGTTGAATCAATGCAATAGTGTTCCCGCCACGTACCTACATTTTTACGTAGATATGAACTAATCTTACTTCACGTTTTTTTTTTAACTTATGCCGCACTAATAACGTAACTGGAGCTTTCGCTGTAATGTCTGGTGGCAGAATTTGTACGGATTGTCCATGGTAAATTCTTCCTGTGTTTGTGCTGTGTCATGTGCTAACTTTCTCGCTCTCTCTTTCCTCTCCATCTTTAATTCCCCCGCCCTGTTCCCCTGTGTAGGGTAGCAGGGGAACAGGGCGGCGTTAACCAGTTTTCCTAAACTGGTTAACCCCCCTGCATTTCCTTCTCTAATATTTTCTCTCTCTCTTCCTGCGTAAAGAGGGATGAGAGTTTGTTTCATTCTTGTATACTGATCTGCACTCGAATATGTTATCTTTACGAAGGCGTTCTCACAACATGAGCTTACAGTGTGCCTTCTTTTATATTATTATCTGAGAAGACGTTGGCACGCAAATAAGGCGCTGGCTCCTCCAAAGCTTTTCAAGGATTTCTTTTTCTGCGTTGTACGAAAAATATCTGCTCCTTTCCAGTGGCCCCGTACTTGTTGGAAATGCCCTAAATAAGACGCTCAGACATATCCCACTCTGTGAACCATTTTCCATGATGTGGGAGCTCGACTATTCATCATAAAGAAATACGCTTACACTTCGTGCAATATTGGCAGCCCCCCCTCCCCCCCTTTTTTTTCAAAAAAAAAGAAAAAAAAGGGGGGGGACGACGACATGTACACTTACAAACCGAAACTGCACCAAGATCGGGGACCCAACTATACCACAACAGCGACGTCTTGGACAAGGAAGCATTCAAAAAACAACTTCTGTCTTTCTGTCTCGCTTTTGTTTAATTGGCATTTGATGTAGCCGTTTATTCATCAGAAACGTGACTGGTTATGAAGCATACCATTCTTCGTCTAGGAAACGCGGCAATACTTAACAAAGTTTTAAGCAAAGGTGTCTCGATTCCAATGAGTTTTACCATGTTTTACTTCTTTTTTTCTTGTAGTTATCTCCTGACTGAGAATGCATACTAGCCTAATCACTTTGGAGACCAATGATATCATATTTCAGAGTTAATAAGAGGAAAGGCTCCGTACGCCTTTTAATGTTATAAGCCGTGAGGTGGCTTTGCGCCCCCACATAATCCACAGTTGGTTCTTCAGCCAGTTATTCGGAACAAGCGCGCCCTGTAATACGAATAAACGGGCAAAGATGTGTACATACTTTTTATAAAACAGCCACAATGCAAAAGCAGGTCTACAACAAACTGATAAAATAGCCTATTCTCGACGGAACTTAGGTAATCGAAGCTTCCGTAATTCTAGTGACGCACCCAAATTTCTCCAGTTTGCGGCGCGGTTCGTAGAACAAGTGGAAGCTGAGCTTTCCATTCCCAATTCGAAACACTCCAATATGAAAAAAAAAGAAGATGTATTCACGTTAGTCCATCGACGCGTGCGCACTGTGATGCCGACGCTCCATGTCACGTATATAGGCCTCCTCTGCGCGCCCGAGTGACCACCCCTTTATGCACGGTGCAACAGCAAAAAACGCCATTCTGTAGGCACACGGACGGTGTACGCTTGCGAGTAGCAGCAACGGATCAGTGCCCTGGAGAGGGCCGTCGTTAATGAGAAGCCACTGATTAAAGGAGTGGCTACAGGGAGCCGACGTTGATTTCGCAACACCACTCTTACTTCGCAACAAGCCTCTTGTTTTCTCTTTTCAGTGCGAAGGGTTACCTGCCCGCAAAACAAAATAACGAAACAAAGATACTAGCAACACCAAGGATCGTTTGAAAGGCTGCAGTATTAAAGAAAAATAAAAAGAATGCGTAAAAACACTCGCTATGTTCGCTGGGCGTGGTATGGCGCCTGCTTGTCGCAAGGTGCTTTACACGAAAGACACAGCCATAGAAACCTGTTCCCCGGCAAAGTTCATGAGTTACCGTGAGCCTTTTTTTCTTGTTTCATGTAAGCAGATAGTCTACGTACATTATAAGTGGAAGTACGGCAAAATATGTAGTACTGCTTGACACGAACAAGAATAACGTTATAAACTCAATGAAGACACGATTTTGGAAAGACCTTCTGTTCTTCAGTCTGATTGTCTGTGGTCTCTGCGAATTTCTTTCCAGCCACTGGCTCTGACTGAGGAAATGTGCGCTTGAAATAAAAAGCGCACTTTGGCTAACCTTACACTGCTTAAGAATGGTGGCAACTAAAGGCCAAAGAAAGAAAGATGGAGATAAAGAAATATGAGAAGTTTGAAATGCTTAAACGACCAAATATTTTTGAATAAAAGTCTAAGTAAAACACGTCCATGAACAAACTTTTGCTTCAGGAAGAGCCATTAATGCGCACCTAGCGTTCATAACTAACAGTGGGCGCGGCCACGCGTACGCAGTCTCCGCTTCCACGCACATCGGGCATATAATAGATGTAATGCATTCCGCGCAGTCTGACGTTTGACCCCGAAGCTGAGAACGGGGCTCTGAGAGTATTTCGCTTCACGGTGAAAGTGGAGAAGCATTTTTTATTTATTTATTTATTTATTTATTTATTTATTTATTTATTTATTTATTTATTTATTTAGTGAGTGAGTGAGTGAGTGAGTGAGTGAGTGAGTGAGTGAGTGAGTGAGTGAGTGAGTGAGTGAGTGAGTGAGTGAGTGAGTGAGTGAGTGAGTGAGTGAGTGAGTGAGTGAGTGAGTGAGTGAGTGAGTGAGTGAGTGAGTGAGTGAGTGAGTGAGTGAGTGAGTGAGTGAGTGAGTGAGTGAGTGAGTGAGTGAGTGAGTGAGTGAGTGAGTGAGTGAGTGAGTGAGTGAGTGAGTGAGTGAGTGAGTGAGTGAGTGAGTGAGTGAGTGAGTGCTATTTCTTATCTTTAAGCGCCCCTGGTTTCCAATGTTTTTACTCGTTGTTGGTGAGAAATAAAATTTTCCCTGTTGCGTGCAGTCAGTCAACAAGCAGTTTTCAAGAGGAGAATCTTCATGAGAGATCTACAGTAACACGATGAACGCAATAGGAGCCATATTTAAGGTATTTCGATATGAAAAGTCCTAATGCTGAAATAAATGCGCGTGTAGCTGATTACGAAACATTTAAAATAAAACAAAGTGCTGCCTAGCTCATGCGAACCGGCATCTCCTGTCCTAAAACGAATTCGACAGTTCCTGCAGCACCCGCCACGGTGGTTTAGTGTTTAAGCTGCTCGACTGCTGACCCGCAGGTCGTGGTATCGAATACCGGCAGCGGCGGCCGCATTTTTGATGGAGGCGCAAATGCTCGAGGCCCGCGTGCTTAGACTTGGGTGCACGTTAAAGAACCCCAGGTAGTCGAAATTTCTAGAACCCTTCACTACGGCGTCTCTCATAATCATATCGTGGTTTTGGTCGTTAGACCGCAACAATAATTGTATTACAGAGTTCCTGCAGTTAAACAAAGTGTAATGAATGAACTTGATGCTAAACGTCCCATCTACATTGATATACTTACTCTGCGCCCGCCATGCACGCACTCCGGAAATACATTTCCTATCTACTTTTTAAATTTCATAGCATATAGTATCAACGCGCGCCCTATTTACATTCTGAGTTCTCCTTAAGCATCTTGGCCTGGCACGAACCTTTTATCTAACTCTGCGCAGAACCTCAAATGATCAAAGCAAGGCCGCGCTTTCCAGCTCTCTTTTCTGCAGGGATCGACGTAGAGGGTTTTCTTGGCAGCAAAGCTATTTCCATATCGTTGTTGCGTTCACTCGCCCTTTAACGCCAGACGCCATCTTCAAGCCGGCATGTTTGTTTGTTTTCAATTACACTCGAGCGTAACCCTTCACCTCAACCGCCACTTTATGCAGCTCTCGACCGATCTCCCGACCCTGGCGCCGCAGTTGTTCACGATAGAGATGCATAGTTTCAGAGAGCATCCGTGGCGTGCTCTTCGCCGAACCAAGTGTCTCCATTTGCTTTCCGAATTCCTCTTTCGTGCTTTCTTTTCATTTATTTCGTTAGTTCGCATCGTCTTCTTCTCCATCCCGTTTGCTGTTATCGCGAGCAATCCAAAAGAACGGAAACCCTCCGGCGCGTGCTTCTGGATTTCATTTTCCAGCCTTCTGAAGCGAGCGACTGTAAAGGAAAATCGTTGAAAGACGAAGAGGAGCAGGAAATAAGGAACGTGTTACCCTCCCAACGAAGAATGAAGACCGTAGAAACGAAAAAAAAAAACGCACAGATTGAGGAGGGGGGCGCCTGGAAGAGCAAGCGGAATCTGCGACAAATTGCTTTGCTCCCTCGTTCCTTCTTTCTCTCTCTCAGCGACAATCAGGGCAAGAAGAGAGGCCGACTTCTTGCTCGGTTTCCTTTGCGGCTGTACGCACGCTTAGATGCTGGAATATTTGGTTCGGTGGGCGTGTTTTGCCATCGAGTGCCAGCGTATTCGCCCAGGAAGAAAGACGCATTCATATATCAAAGTGCAAAAAAAATTGGGGGACGCTTAAGCTACGCCTTTAAGAGTTGAACGCGATAGCGATATCCGGCCCCATCCTCATCGTGCTCTGTTTCGATTGTCATTATGTTCAGTCGCCCGGTCTCAAACACTCGCGCGCACACACACACACACACACACACACACACGCGCACACACACACACACACACACACACACACACACACACACACACACACACACACACACACACACACACACACACACACACACACACACACACACACACACACACACACACACACACACACACACACACACACACACACTCGACATACCTATAGTAAAGGTAAAGGTTTCCGCCCTCTTCAACAGCACTTTTATGACAACAGTGTACCCACTACGTGCGTGTAAGAGAAGGGGCGCACTAATGTGTATGCCCTTTGTAATGGGTGGCATGCTTTAAACCAGCGGCAATTACGCGCGTGATACTTGTTCGAAGTTGCGATGCACCCACTACGTGTTCGTAAGGGTACACGCGCAGTAATGTGTGTGCCTTTTGTAATCGGTGGCCGGCCGACTTAAAACCACCAATGCGTTATGCAGTTCACATGGTGTGACGCCCGATTGCAATATACGCTTGTACACCGTTTTACTGCGATTTTACATCTCGTACTGTGGCACCTGTACACAGGACGCGTATGTTTGTGAAGCGTTAAAGTTAATTTAAGTGCAGTTCCAAGCAATGTAGTGGCTCTGTGTCTTTTATTATAGTACTTCTTATGAAGGCATTGAAGAATCACTAAACGTTTCTAAATCTTTCGCTGATATTACAGGAAGTCACATAAACTGGGGAAAGTGCCTGGGGTTTTGGCATGGCGCGTGGCCTACAACCCCTGATTTTTTTGCTAACATTAAGTGGACCAAAACGCCAGTAAAGTATCTCGGAGTTCCGCTGGAGTTATACATAAGTACTGATGACTATTGGAAGCAGCAAACAAAAGAAATAAGTGAAAAAGCGAGTAGGTGGAGGACAAATTATCTGTCTATGTTTGCTAGGGCTACCGTCTGCAAGTGGTTTTTTGTGTCTAAGCTGTGGTACGTGATGCAAGTGATGTACTGTTCAGGGGTCAACGTGCAGAAAATGCATAGGGTGTTTGCGACATTTGTGTAGGGGTCCAACTGGGAAAGGTGCAGTCGTACAAATTTGTTTAGACGGGTAAAGAGTGGTGGCCTTGGACTGGCGCATCTGTTCATAAAACAGTTGGTAAATAGGTTTTTCTTTTTCCGTGAGGCAAGCGACCCCTTCCTGTTAACAGTGTGCCAAATAAGGCTTGGTCGACTGTTGCCCGAGTTTTTTGTCAGCACTCAAACGATGAAAGGTGCAGTACAAGGCTATATGAAGGAAGTTGTGGCAAGTGTGCGTTTTTTGAGCGTCCGCTTTTCAAACGAGTACCTTTTTTCTTTTGGAAAGAAAAAGCTTTATAAGGATGTACGTGACCTTGTGTTGCCCATCCCAATGTACAGAGCGCTATATGCTGCTGGCAAGGGTCAGAATGTACTTAAGCGAGTCAAAAAAATGGAAGCACCTCCAAATGCAAAATCTTTCTTCTTCAAATTGCACACAGGAACACTACCGGTAAAAACCTTTTTAGAGGAGCGAGGTTTCTACATGCCATGGGGCTCCGATTGCTTAATATGTAACCAACCTGAAACAATTGACCACGTCTTTCTGCACTGTTGGGAGGGGGTGTACTTTTGGGACGTGTTGCAGAGGACAATAAAAAAAGAATTTCTGTTAGACCCTCATGGAATTCGGTATTTAGCAATAGACAATGAGGACGGACTACCTTTTGACCTAATCATGATGACTGGCTTGCACAGTATATGGCGCTCACGAATGGCTGGATATTACTGTGATCCGGATAGAAGACCAGCAAGACAGTATTTTCAAGAAAGTATTGCCCGGTTTCTTGAAGTAAAAAAAAACAAAAGAATGCGTTCCTTCATGGTTGGCTAGGGTAGAACCCCTGGTTACTATGAAGGAATTTTAAATCACAATGTTTTTTATCCAGTGGTTGACGGTAGATGTGTGCCTACTTGTTTGTGGTGTCTTGTAACATAATTTTGTTGTCCCCATTTATGTGATGTACAACCGGTAATAAAGAAAAAAAATGGAGTGGCTCTGTGATAGAATTCCTGCTTGCCAAGCAGGCGGCCTGGGTTCGATTCTAACTCGAACCTAAGATTTTTCTATTATTTTTAATACAATATGATGGTTTTCTTGCTCACAACCAACGGCGCCGCACCGACGCCGACACCGGAATTTCTGCGGAACGAGCTCTTTAACACTATCGCGTTAAAAATGAAGTATATGCACCGAGGAGCCGCATTCGTGTCGCACTCAAAGCAAGAAAAGAAGATGCTACGTTGTGAATTACTTTCACCCGCTGTGCTGACCCATTGACTATACGGTTGCACTGCTCATCTCGTGATCATAATTTCGGTCCCGGGAGTGTATCGATAAAAAGTGAAGACCAGTGCAGCTCGAAAGACGCGCTTTAGATAATCACAATAAGTCAGTAAACGTCTCTACAGACCTTCGCTACCCTTACGAAAATTCTTAGAAGTTATGTTGCCTTTCTGTTGAACTTTTGCTGCCCTCAATATACCTTGTGTTCATACATAGGAATTGCAACATGATATGTTACGTGCGCCTCATTTTTCAGTTAATCTCGTATTGCCCTTATGACATAGTGAATTTTACCAGTTGCTTATTATTGCCAGGTTGTTCGCGTTCCTGTAATTTATCTTTTGTCCCAGGTATTAAATACGTAGTCGCTACCTTTTTTATGTCTGGAATCTTCGTCCTTGTTTATTTGTTGCACTTATTTTTTAGAAGAGGATAGCCAAGCCAGAAGACGCATAACAAGCCTATTTATGAGACTGATGAATAAAGCTAGACCAATCCTCGTTTTCAATGTTGCATAAAACACTACAGAAACAAATGGAAGGAAGTGAAGGCAACTAACAGGGAGAAAATTATAGTATGGACAATGCTATGTGAAAACACACGTACCTCGTCTCTGGATGATTGAACTTTGAATGAATGATTAGAAAGCCTTCCAAGTTTTTTAGTGCGTGACGAGAAAGTTCCGCAGCTCTAAGGCAATATGTAGGCTTCTGATGCTTTGTTTCTTTTTTCTATTTCCTCAAAAGGAAATGTAAATTCTGGAAAGATTTATTTTCCCTCGGTGTTTTTCTTTGAAGATGAAAACGAGCAAACAATTCCTGCGTGGTTCAAGATGAATCGCCCTCTTCCTGACATTAAAGGCATCGCTATAGTAATGTATCCTGTATTTTTTATGCTTTTCGTCGTACTTTCTTTGTCTTTTCTTTCTCTTTGGATGTTTCCGTTTCTAAACACGTCGCATAGAAATTAGACTTAAGCAGCGAGGTAGGGCCTACAACGGAGTGTAACGAATCGGCAAAACCCAAAGTCGGTAAAATGAAACGAAACGTGTCTGCATAAAACTCGGTTTTCCCAATTGGCTGAGCTTGCAAGACTGTTCAATCAGTTCTCCTCCGCGGCTGTCATTTCGGCCGCCTTGTCGAACTCCCGTGACAGCACGGAATGGGAGCGCCGGAATTGTCTTGACTAAAAAAATAATAACAAAAAAGGCAGAAGATACAACGAGAGTATTTGAGATCCTCATTTCATTGACTGCGCTGCCCAATACCTGGTTTGGCTGTGCTGTGGTAGACTCCTCGAAGCAAAGAAATAAAGAACTAAGTGCAGAGTTTCGATAATCGATAGATCTTACACGCTGTAACAAATAAAAGAACAAGCTCGTATAATTACGGATTAGATTGTCGTACGATAGTTCACACTTCAATGTGATAAGAACATATAGTTGAGAAAGAAAATGTACCCAGTGAACGCGGTAAACTCTAACGAAAACTCCTTGAATCTTGGTTCATCCGTCGTGTCGCAATGGCGTGCTACATCAACTGCTGCCTCCTACCGGGTGTTTGCAAGGACGTGTGTGAGTAGTGAACTGGTCGACCCCCGCTCATCCGTGCTAGTGTATGCCGAATATTCCACCTGAATGGGTGGCATGTACCTGCATGCCGCCTGCATGTGTGGCCAGACGTCTGCATCATTTTGTTGCTAATAATTTTTGTGTTACGTCGGAGTAAACCTGTTTTCAGTCAGAAAAAAATGGCGTATTTTTGTCGCACAACGGTGATCATTATATATCTCGCGTACCTTTCCTTGCATTATTGCCGCGCGTCCGGTATTTCCAGCGTCGAATAACCAACGCGCTATCGGCGTGGCATAATATTCTTGACAAGAAAAGGGGTGAGCGCTGAGTGTTCAAGAAAGGAAACGCTAGCAAGGCGCAAACTGCAAACGGTTTTTTGGAGTGTAACGCGTGCAGACACGACGCTGTAGGAGTGCTTCGCCACTGACACAACCGAAATTCCTCGCGACGCCTTTCTGTCACCTGTAGTGTCTTTGGACGTGTCATTGTGTCAAAACGGAGTAGAACACTGCGAGGAGCGTGAGACCAGGTAACGCCGGTCGACAGCCAAGCGAGGCGTTCCGTTTCTCCCGAGATCGCCACTGACAGCGTGACCGGAGAATTGCGTTTTCTGCGCACACAGCTGCGTCCTTTCCTGCTGGCCACCCCTTGTATACTCCGTAAGAACACGAGGACGACCTACAAGTGCGGCACCACCCCACATCCGAGAGCAATCTAATTAGGCGGAAACCTTTCTGGCTGATCGGTTCGCTTAGCACGAATAACAGACTGCTACAAGCGTTCCTCGTAATGGGGTCCTTCCTCTTCTCCCTCTTTCGCGATCCACTCACAATACCGCATCTCCGGATTAGTGATCGCGATTACGCCTGAATGTTCATCTCGTGAGATGGGCCTTTGCGTCTACAACTGTACCTTGTAGCCTGTTTTCATTTATTTATTTATTGAACGAGGGGATCGTATTTTGCTTAAGCATTCTTTTTCTGCTATTATATTGATCTGTTATCGGCTTGTCCGATAACAGATCAATATAAGTGATGGGCGTTGGCGATGAAGATGGCCATGGCATCCATCATACCCTCACAGAGCAGGCAAAAAAGAAAACGAGAAAATTAAACAGAATGATACATGTTGATGCGGGCCTTCAAAGTTTGAAGAACGTCTCCTTTCTTCATGCGATGAGTCGTCATAAATGTGCGTCAGTTGCATGTGGTTTCGTGCGTCTCGTTAGAGCGATGGATCACTCCTACAAATGCAAGCGCAGACGCATGACAAAAATTCACGTAGACGGCACGAACATATATATATATATATATATATATATAATAAAGTTTCCCACCACGCTCTATTTTTGTCCTTTTTTGTGAATCTCGTAGCAATGAGCACGGACGGGCGCGCGTACGCCCTGAGATATCGAACACCGGCAGTGCAGATATTGCCTGCGCTGCGGCGAGAAAACAAGAAGAGTCAGGACCGCGGGTTGTTCCTGAATAATCTACTCCATCGGAGCAGCGCCCAGAACTACAGCTGCGTAGCAAGGCGGGGCAGAACCGTTACGTTCTGCGTTGCATGCGTGGGTGTTCTCCCTTACTTTTATTCCTGCGGTGTGAGCAGCCGGCCGGATAGAGGACATTGCCTTGCCTTTAGGTATTTGCTCCGAATTTACGTGCGTGCCCAACAGAATCAGAACGACAACAAGCAGTGCGCATGAGCCACAGTAAAAAGCGGGTTACTACTTATAACGTATAGTTTGGTTATAACCTGAACTTGACTTTACATGCCTCGCATTGATTTTTACTTATAGCATTGTTATATCTCTCGCTGTAAGCTGTAACAGCTATTCGTACCAAAGAGTTTCATTTGTCCATAATTTACGTCGCAGATATGTTTGATTATGAGTACCAAGATTCCTAATAATAATCTTCTCTGCATCTTTGTTTTCTTTCATTTACTTCCGTTCGCACTCTTCTCTTGTGCGTTAGGAGAAATGATTCGCTTGTAGAATATCTATCTATCTATCTATCTATCTATCTATCTATCTATCTATCTATCTATCTATCTATCTATCTATCTATCTATCTATCTATCTATCTATCTATCTATCTATCTATCTATCTATCTATCTATCTATCTATCTATCTATCTATCTATCTATCTATCTATCTATCTATCTATCTAATCTCTAAACGCTTTACCGTTTGTGCGTGTGAACAAGTATAATCTTCGATTTGCCAGCACGAATCGAAGGCAACGTGCAGTGAGCCACGTGTGCCTGGGCACTGCTCTCAGTTCACGCAACGCACGAATGAATCCTCTCTAATTTACGGTGAAGAAATGGCAATTATACAAGGCCCGAAGGCATCGAAACGTACATTCGTGCTGGCCTCCTGGATATCATAACGCCCGTCCGCACGTGACCAGCCGAACGGTGACGTCTAACCGAGACGCCATTTTACCATTTCCACGAAACTTCCCCTTTTTTTCTTTCCCACGAGAATCACAAAAGGGCGGTAAGGAAATAGCCACGGCGCTTTCGCTTATTTACTGGCGTTCCACCATCAATGACTGAGACCGGGCTACGCAGTAAAGAAGGGGGCCTCCCCTTGAAGTACGACCGGTGGGTGTTCTTTCATTTTCTTCGGTCCGGGACGTTTGCGGCCGTACAGGCTGAAGATAGGCCGCCTTCTATACGCGAGGCCTTAGGCCTAGCGTTCTTTCTCTTTCTCTCCCTTTTGCAGTTAACTCTATCGCTTCGACATAGAAACATAGAAAGAAATGCGATTCAAGCCTTCTCCTGTTTTCGCCCCGCCTTTTACAGAATGCGGGCACAAAACTTCTCTTTCGATGGCAACGTCCTACGCAGCAGCAGAGGTAATGCGCCTTTTCGCCTCCTATAGATACCATGGAACGGGTGTAAGTTTGGCCGAGGTATTCGGCAGCTCTCGCTTCGAAGGAACCCTGCCGATGCTTCGAGTTATCCGCCTCTCGTATGGCCGCCGGCTTTGCGCAGTTCTGCCCCGTGTATATGTACGCCTCGGCTTTGGCCGCCCGGCAGAGATGGTAACGTTTTATTGACGCTGGCATCGAAAGGGAACAGATCCCTCTATCGTTGTTTTCATTTCCTCCTATTTTATTCTTCTCTTTCTCTCTAGCGATCCACTTTTCTGTCTTTGAGTCCCATTTTGACTGCGAGACTATCTATAAATCGATCTGTCTGTATAGCTATTTAGCTTCAATAACGTTGTTTGCTGTATGAATAGGTTCATCATATCTATCGGTGGAATCTACCAGCGAATGGGCTTCTTCTATTATTTTCTTATATCTGTTCTTGTTCGTTCGTCTCAGTACATTCCACCTAATCTATCTATCTATCTATCTATCTATCTATCTATCTATCTATCTATCTATCTATCTATCTATCTATCTATCTATCTATCTATCTATCTATCTATCTATCTATCTATCTATCTATCTATCTATCTATCTATCTATCTATCTATCTATCTATCTATCTATCTATCTATCTATCTATCTATCTATCTATCTATCTATCTATCTATCTTGTCGTTTCTTACGTCAGCGGTGCGCGCACTCTTACGCCTCGTTTCACTGCACGGGATTTCTCGGTCCCTGCTGCCTTTCCTCTTTCCTTCTTTTTGGCCAACCTGTCTTTTTCTAGCAACCCGTCCTTAGCTTTCTTGGCTGTTGTCGTTTAATGTTGTCTTGTTCCCCCGTGTTGCGGCGCTGGCTGCCGGAGCGATGCACGTCGCCCCGTAATGCGGCCCCGCAGACATTGTCGGCGTTTCGTCGTGCACACGCTTGTTGCCGAGGGATCATCTCGCTCGCCACTGAGAGAGAGCGCATGTAAGAGGGTCCCTGCCTGAACCACGCAAAAACAAAAACAGAAAAAGACGGCTTGGTTGGGAAGACGAGAAATAAAAGAACGAAACGCGGCAGCAACATTGAGAACAAGCGCGGGCCAACATAAAACAGGTGCGCTATATCCGTTATAGCCGCTTCTGCCTTCCGCTCTGGCGAACCAGCTTTTTCTATATCCCGTTCTTCCTCTTCGTTATTTTTTGTTAGTTTATTTTTCTTCGCGTTCAGTGAAGGCGACGCTCTTCTGCCTGCTATGCACTGTGTGAGGCTTTCTGTTCAGCGCTGCGTTTATTCGTGGCTGCTTTTTTCACACTGTATTCTTCATTGCTTACTGCATACTCCATCAGACTCTCTATGTCTGCTTAAAGTGGGCTTAGGCATTCCTGCAGGGCGTGTGTTGTGTTTTTGTTTCTCTTTCACTCATGGATGTCGGTATACGTGATTAAGAGATAAGATCGACCGCTGTGTTACCCACGGCATATCCTCAGCGCTTTCTTCTCTTGTTTTTTGTTATTTCTTGCGGTGAGCCCGAAGAATATACCATCATATCCAGCACAACGGTCTCATTAGAAGTTAATGTAATCGGTGGTGTCCTTGGGAAACATTTAAGGAAGGACTATAGATGGAGCAAGGCAAGGTAGCGGGCAATGTGTCGCCGGTTTTCAAAATTCAGTTATCCTTCTTAAAAACAGCTACGACAATTTTTACTCAATTTTTATTTATTATGCTAAAGACCGCGATCTAGAAAATGACGCAGAGATTGAGTCTACTGCTCGCATACAATTGGTTCATAACTTGTGTCGCTGTACATCTCTATCGCAAGGTTCCATCCATCATTTTTCTTTTTATCACCTACCACTGCCAAGATAATAGTTAAAACAGCACCGTGTACAGTTCTATTTCCAAGAAAAAAAGAAACATTTTGCGATACGCTATCTTGTTTGAATGCGTTTTACGTCAAGGCTGTCAGGCGTGCCTGCGAGTGCTTATTACCGACATTTGGTGGCTCCGGCGTGTCACGAACAAATGCACGCTGCGCAATTCAAGTACAGTCGACCGGTGGTCATTTCCCGTGATATACGCCGTTCCCAAAGACGTTGCGACAGTTGGCGAAAGCCTGTTCTTCAGCCTTGACTCCTTTCCTTCTTCATTCTTCTTTTTTTTCAGTTTCTTTATCTCACCGTCAAAGCGTATAACTCAATCTGACCAGGCTATGAGATTGGTGAACTGAAAGCATGAATGTTGGAAAAACGAACAAGCCCCCGTCCTGCCTTTTATGGTTTTAGATGAATTCGTATGTTCATAGGACGAATTTCAATGATTTGGCAAGGACTAGCACTTCTCATCAGCATCTGTCACGTAGAGAGCGCAAGAAAAAGAAGGCAAATCTTATCCAGCGCTTGCGCAGGAGCGTCCATCGGCGCACAACGCGTTCGGAATATCGAAATAAGCCCCGCCTGAAACAAACGTCCTCCACGCAGATAGCAACGAACTCTCTATCGCCGCTCGTTCATACTCGCACAATTAAGCCAGCGCAGAGGCGTCTGGCAGCCCCGCTTACCGTAACAGCTTCAAACCAGTGCCGCTTCCACCGAACAATGCCCGAGGCTTAGTACAAAGGTTGCACACTGTCGCTAAAAGCTAATGCGCTGCCGAAGGAGCCGCTCGACGCAAGCGCACAATGAGGATCGAAACCATTTGCTCCAGACGTTATACGTGCGTGCGTGCGGCTACTGCGTGCGTATGCGTGCGTGTGAACGGTGTGCGTGTGAACGGTGTGCGTGCGTCAGCACGTGCGTGCGCGTGAGCTCTCGTCGTACGGCGTGAAAGGGTTGTACTCGTGCGACTCGAGGTGACTGCCCTCCCACAGCAGCGTGCTTTCCCGCCAATATGACGCCTCGCAGCATTTCGCCAAATTGAATCTGGCTCAACTTGGCTCGGCTGCTCGACTGGATCGAAGCACAGGCGGGCTGGATCTGTAGCGATCGGTGAAATCCGATCTATATGCACGGTGCGCAAGCGAGGCCGGCGCGTTGATGAAACGGGCGTGAGCGCTTATTAGAGAGGCGAGACCTTTAGTTCTGTTCCCATTTCCGCCACTCAGTGTTCCGCACATTTTCCCGGCTTTATTCTCTGGATATGGGAAGCACTTGTTTCGTTCTCTAATTTTGGTCTCTACGTGCTTTGTTAGTCCCACTTCGTCATAAGCGGGCTTCGCATTGAGAACAACGTTGTCGATATACGTGAAGTTTCGCTAATAGGTATACTAGACAGAAACCTCGAGCTGTGCAATGTCTCTCGCCGATGCATTTAATCGCCAGTACTGCACTTAATTATACGGCTTCGAGCAGCCTTTCGGTCTCTGGCTTTAACCTAATATGTGCTTAAAATTGGCCTACGTTTGTAGAGCCATTTTAAGGGCTTCAAAATGGCTTGTTGATGGGCGTTTGTAGAGCAATAACAGGGCTTGTTGCTGAGCTAGTTGGCTCATTACTTGAGAAAAATGGGTATGGCGAAACAAGGACGGGGACGAAGGGAAGGCACGAACTGACAAATACAGTTTAAGAGCCATGTTTATTTCCGCATAGTATTTTTTTAATTATAGGCTTTTTAGGTGCAAAAACCACGATACGATATGAGGCATGCTACGGTGAGGGACACTGCATTATTTTAACCATCTATTATTTTACGCGTACCTTAATATAAAGACAGGGTTTTTGTTTTTCTCCTAAAATAGTGTCAAGATCATTTCGAGTCTGTCTCTTGGTTTACTCACACAACGTATAGAAGTTTGCTGATCAGTATCAAAGGGACAGCGTACATGCTTGAAAACGAGGAACCCAGACTTCAACAGACACGTACACAAGAAGAGAAGAAAGAGGACCACGCACACTGGGACTAACAACAGTTTAATGGAAAAACATCTACTCGAAAAGGAAACGAAAAGGAAAGCGTACATGCACTGGACCAGGCAGTAAATACTGTGCATTCGAAAACAAAAAATCTGAAACAGCAAGTGACGTCAACTGTTAACTCAATTTCACACTCCGCCTACCGCCGCACGTAGATCTTACAGTATTTTTTTCCTTTCTCTTTTCTTTTTTGTCTTTTTTTCAACCGATGGGACAATGGTTGCGCAGTACCTATGCAAAGATTTCGTATTATCCATTCTATTTCGAGGTATTTACAGCTCACCGCGCGACCTTCACGCCGTCTGCTTACCCGTGCAAGCGAACAAGCAAAAAAAAATAACAAATCAATGTACACAAACCTTATCCGATTACCAACTATAATCTGCGGATTTACGCGCATTTCCCGAATTCGTTGCGTTTATATTTCTAAAGGCGCCGGCTCCCATCGCGTCTCTCCTTTCGCTGAACACGGTGAACGGCACATTTCTATCTCTTTTAAATAAAAAAACGCTTTTTTACTGGAGAGAAAATCTGCACCACATTCACGGGAAATGGCTTACACGTTTTTCTGTGATGCTTCTTTTTTTTAGCTTTCATTTGCATATATACAATTTCACTTTGGCGGCTTCCATTCTTTGCCTCTCCAAAATTAGCTCCACAAAAAAAAGGCTCCGTCGACTCTCGGCTTATTAGAAAAGCTTTCGACACGGATTCGCATTACCTCTTCGCCGCCCTTTTCGGTACATACGCAGTCTCGAAGCACACGTACACACCTAAGACATCGAATTCGCGATTCTACGAGGACCATAGCAAAAACGAAACCCGAACTTGCAAATGCTTTAGACGTAACAAAATCCGCAAAACCGCGTATCGTTCCCGTACCTGTAATATAAAGTTCCAGGCCTAGGCGCCATTTTGGTTCACTCCTGGGATTTCTCCAGAATGAACCCTGTGCCCGAGACGCTCGTTCTTTCTTCTTTCTTTTCTTTAGCGAACGTGGTCGTGCGAGTCTTCTTATGCTCCTTGGAGTCGCGCTATATAGCTTAATTAAATTTCCACTTCTCTTCTTCCGCCCTCAATTTATTTTTTGTTTTATTTAGCATGCCTCAGCTTCAATTTCTCCTGAATCCTGAGCAAATCAAGCAGAAATTTCAGACAAGCAGCTTGAAAAATCTCGGAGGAGCCTCCAAAACTCTACTGGAC
The DNA here is from genome assembly GCF_013339695.2 of Rhipicephalus sanguineus. NCBI lineage: Eukaryota > Metazoa > Arthropoda > Arachnida > Ixodida > Ixodidae > Rhipicephalus > Rhipicephalus sanguineus. The sequence continues at coordinate 153,822,609 of NC_051181.1, read as the reverse complement.
CCCCTAGGTAATGTAGAACATCTGCTGTTTACTGCTTTTTACTTTTACTGCTTCTTGTTGAAGCATTTTACTGCTTTTTTGTTGGAAAACGAGGACATAGAGAAGCCGTCCACATTATTGTCCGTTTGCAAATGCGACCACACTGAAACCACATCTTAGATCAATGTTGAGACGATATCGAAAGAGAAATTGTGCATCTCCAATGTATACGATGCAAGACAAATATAAATGAGTCAGCGTGTCGTCGTTTTTATTATTCGAATCAGTATAAGATACGCCATTTCTGGATAAATGATTAAACAGTTTTAGCTGCGTAGGTATGATGTCTCCCGTAAAGTGAAAAGACACGTGAAAGATATAGACGGATGACACAATACGAATGCTCGACAGTCACTGTGAAAACCATCCTCCTCTCTTCTTGTTCTTTTTTTTTTCTTGTAACTGAAGCGTCACGTATGCCGAATGCCTGTCGTGACGTATGGTTGTGCTTGTTCTCCCGAGTGTGACTTAGAAAGAACTCGTGCTTTTTTCGATAGAATTTATTTGTTAGCAAACGCTAGTCGCGCTGTACATTTTTCTGCCCCGTTTCCCTCTCGCTGCTTCAAAATAGTGTCCCCAGTACAAACCCTTCGACTCGCGGTGATATTATGTGAAAATTCCAATACGACGATATGTGAAAGTATGTATAATACACTTACAGCCATTATCAAACGGGCGCAGCGATCCCAGCGGTTTCATACCGCTGTGATAATCCAGGAAAAATCGCACATTCGATCAAAAGATGGCTCGAAGTTTCAAGTTCTAATAGCTTTACAAATGCCATTGCAGCTTTCAGAGCTTTTCTCGTGAACAATGACTGCTGTCCCATATTGTCACATTTGAACTGTAGTATGAGACAGTTCGAATGTGACAATATGCGACTAGCTGTTCGAATAACACGCCTCCGACCACGGCGTGAAAGAACAAACGGCTGCGGCGACTACAGCACTTTTATGCTGCTGTGATAATCCAGGAAGAATCACACTACGGACCAAAAGACGGCGCGCCGTTACAAGTTCGAACAGCTCTAGAAATACCAATTTAGCTTTTGTAGCTTCTTCTGACGAATAACGACTGCAATTCAGATAGAGTCATCGCTGACGCGGATGCCAAAGTTAAAGGAACGAACGGAAGCTTTAAACTCGCAAGGCACCGGCAAAACAGGCAGAGCCAAACAACAACAACACGGCAGCGGCCGCTCAACCCATTTCCTTCTCGTCAGGCTCTGTGGGGGCGCGAGGAAATGAGAAACTTCGACACGAGTGTTTTTCCTCGGGCCATGTGCGCAGACTGGACGTCGAGAGAAACAGCAGCTTGCTGTACGCGGTTTGTTATTGTTATTCTTTCGACCGCGGCCTTGGCCATGGTCTGGATGGCCTCTCCGCACACTGCCTGTTTTTTAGTTTTGCTTTCGATTTTTTTTTTAAGCGTTCCTCCTCAGCGGTCAAGAACTGCTTGAGACAGACCTGCTGGCGGCAAACTCGAACCCGGCTACAGTAGCACCGCCTCGTTTTTACAAGACGTATACTGTTTTCGCTGGGCGTGCTCCTCTGAAGTGATTATATATTCGTGGTTCGCTCTTTATAGCAGAGCACCAAGGTCCGTTGGCAAAGAAGAAAAAGAAAAATCACAGCATATCCACGGAGTGAATGATGATGAGTGGGCGAAGCTGCGGAGGTTCATCGGTAAACCGTGAATCTTCCGTGAATTCTGCCCAGTACATCATCACCGACGTGAGATCGGGCGCGTTTATACTAAAGGTTCGATGAGTTATGACGACTTGCAGCTCACTTTAATTTTACATGTACGCTGTGAATTTTCATTGTTTAGAAAACCATTGCTTTGGAAAACATCTGGCGTCTTTCGTTAAGCAGCTGGCGTTCTTTCGTTTTGCTTTAGAAACATCTGGCGTTCTTTCGTTTCGCTTTTACAAAACATCTGGCGTCTTTCGTTGGTTTATTTCATCAATCAACGGCGTTTTGAACAAAATTTTTATTGTTTAATCACGCACAGGAGAAATCTCACCAGGCACTACCTTGGAGGTAAAGAATGGCTGCTAATGGGAATGAGAGACAGAAGAAGTCGGCTTTTAGCTAACGCTGCGAATTTTTTATTGTTCAACAACGCACAGGAAAAATCTCCCACCGGCACCACCTTGGAGGTCAAAGCGTAAGACTGGTTACGCACTACGACTACGACTACGAGGGACGAACGGGTGCCGCCTTAAGGAGCTTCGCCCCTAAAAGCACGAAAGGTCGTCCATACTTGCAAAAACAAAATGTTCACCTTGCTAACTTGTATCTATGCAAATAGTATCCGTTCCTGTTTTGATCTAGCTTCTTGTCGCTTTCTAGCTGTATGCCATCGTTTCTATATTACTATCATATTTACTATCACTATCCTTAACGTGTACTTAAAACAAATCAATTTTCCACATAACGAGGACCCACTATGTAGACAGCTTAGTCGCCTCACGCATCTATAACCCTTACTTCTTCAACTATTTCGATGCACTGTAACTAGCGCACACTATAACAGAAAGCAACGCTTTGCATTCACCGGCAATATTAGCTCAAGAACGTCAATGAAACAGCCTTGCAGCGTCATTACATTTTCATTTGAACGCCATTATTGACAGATAAAGAGCTGTGCACAGAAACAACGACTCTCACCCGCCGCGGTGGTCTAGTGGTCATGGTGCTCGACTGCTGACCCGCAGGTCGCGGCATTGAATCCTGGCCACGGTGGCCGCATTTCGACGCAGAAAAAAATGCTAGAGGCCCATGTGCTTAGATTTAATTGCAGGTTAAACCCCGGGTAGTCGAAATTTTCCGGAGCACTCCAATACGGCGTCTTTCACACTCATATCATGGTTTTTGGGATGCAAAACCCAACAATTAGCATTAATGAGGGAAAATACTAGACGCCTAAAACACCGTAAGAAGGACGAAGAAGCGCAGGGAAAGAGTGTCCTTCGTCCTTCTTATGGTGTTTTAGGCGTCTAGTTTTTTCCCTTATTACGATGAACCAAGTAACCAGCAACAAGTACTTCTAAATTAGCATTAATCTTGAGTGTGGTTAACATCAATTTAACGACTTCACAACTTCTTCTTGTCCCTTCCAAACACACACAATCACCGTGCTGCGGCAGAGGAACTGTATAACAGGCGCGTTCATGAAACGAGCAGTGCGTTGACAAAATAGTTCGCACGGCATGTTCGCGATAACGCTGTGAACGCCCGACAAACGCCTATATATAGTCTAACCAATGGCCTCCATTACTAAATAATCGTCTCCCGTTGCGCACTGCGGCTTACCACTAGCTTAGGTTGTCACCGCAGTGGTTACAAAAATACTAAAAGACGCTAAGACGATCGCTATATGGTATTGCGTAGCGCGATCAATTTTATCACCATCCTCGATGAAGGTACAGACTTGAACGTGGGGTTCAACCTGCGTGCAAGACCTGCTTCAGAGAACGGCGCGTGTTCAATATGCAAATGCGGAGCCCCCATTCTAAGCCCTGGCGCAGTGTCAACGTGTATTTGTAGAGCAGCAGTGGACGCGTGCTTTGTCGACGACATGCTGCGTGCATAATTAACGGAAACTCGTTAAAGGTCGCCCGACATTGACTCGCATGGGCGGGAGCGTGATTAACGAGTGGACTGTAACCCTTAACGTCACGCTTGAAAGTGCGCAGTTTCGTATGATGTAACAGAAAACGGTCGGCCATTATACCGTAAACCTCTAGCTGATAATAAGTGCATATTTTACTGAAAGATAGACAAGCGTACAGGTGAGTGATTTTGCTGTTCAAATCATAGCTTTAGCGTCATGTAAGGCACTTGTCACGTTTGCAAGCACAAAGAAAAAGAACAAAGAAACTCCCATGATCTCTCATGCATTCGCCTAAGACGACTTGAAAGGTAAAGCCATCCGGTGTGACAATTTTACCGTGCAATTTATATCCCGCAAACGCCGCTTTTCATTTATTTATTTTTTAGTCACGCGAACGCCGCAAATACGAAGCGTTGCTACGAGCTGTCGGCGCGCAGACAGCTCATAGCAACGCAGTTATTATTAGCGATTGGAAACTCAACGGTAAAACGTACAAAACAGGACAAAACACGCCGACGGTGTGTGGCTTGATTTTCTTTTTTGTGTGTGTGGTGTGCTTCGTGTTCGCTAGATTCGTAACAGCTAAAACGCACCTATTGGCCCAACCCTTCACTACGGCTAACGCTATATATATTCGGAGCTAGACATTGGCATGGCAAACAGAATTTATAAATAGCGCCGCTCAATGTAACTAGACGTTTTCGAGCAGTTAATGCTTCATAATTACCTCTTGAAACGACAGAGCCTGCATGCAAACAAGGGTTCCAGGAAATCTCCAAATATGAGGGAGTTCGTGGCTTTTGCGGGTGAGATCATCATCCTACGACACCACCACCGCGACATTTACCACTGCCACCGTCATCATCATTATCATCATCATCGTCCTCATCAGCTATTCGTTACTCTGTTACATGCTAGAGGATAACATTGGTATACTTCCCAAAGGTTTTGTTGTTGTTGTTGTTGTTGTTGTTGTTGTTGTTGTTGTTGTTGTTGTTGTTGTTGTTGTTGTTGTTGTTGTTGTTGTTGTTGTTGTTGTAATCCAAACACGACAGAATAAAAAAATTACACCATCTCCCACTAAAGGGGACCATGAGGCGATGCGAAGCCGGAGCACTTGCACGATCGCGTTCCGTTGGCGTTCGCTGGGCATGCTACCGACCTCGCGTCGTGGAACGCGAGGAGGAAAGCTACGTGCGTCGTGTCTTCCCTCTAGCCTGGCCGTTAATTCTAACAGGGCGATCGGGGAACGCGGTCGACAGGCGCGCGAGAGAGAGGCAGCGTAGGAGAGGAGAGAGAAGGGGAGGGACGCGCATGCGCTGGCCCTCATCGCGGCGCTGCGCAGGAGAGTATTTCGGCATGTCGAGCCCGCATTTCAGAGGAGCCAACCGAGGCAAGCGCTGAACTGAACGCGCGCAGCGCTCTGCCATTTGAAGGAGAGGAGACTAGAGGAGGAGAGTAGCGTATGCACCGTGAGTGCAACAGCGAGAACGCGGGAGAAGCGCAAGCAGGTGCTGGTAGAGAAGTGAAGAGAGTAACGCGCAGTTGTTGGAGAGAGGGAAGGAGGAGAGTCGCGCATGCGTAGTGTGAGTGCGGACTACAACGCTGCGTGCGGATCACCACGCCGCGTTAGATACTCCCGAGCACGAGATACTTCGCATCTAAAACAAAAAACAACGTAATATAAACAGAGCTGCGGCATTGCAACATAATTTGAAGATTTGTAGAAATCGCACGCGGTAAACACTTAAACGAAAGCAACAGCCGACACAGACAGTACACACTTCATGGTCAAATAATTGCGTTCTGTTTGATTAAACCTGAGAAGTAAAAATCAACGCTACGACCATAATCATCAAACCGTGTTTCTTCACGCGCTTTACGCCACTATCCCGACATGGCGTCCCACAAGTGGCACCCTCTTCCTGAACTACGCTGCAGTAAGCGTAGTCTTGCCACGCGGCTTCTTTCTCTTTGCCTGCTCAATGGCTTTCGACTCCGGAGCCATCTTGTCAGACTGGCCTTGCCGATCGTCGTCAGCGTCCGACAACGTCGACTCGAGAGTCATTGTTCGAGCCGTGTGCACCGGAAGTCCAACAAGCACCGTGGTATCTTTCTTCACGTCGTCCGGATGAAGGTACACCAGAGGAGTATGCAAACGCAACGCGACTCGGGCTTTTTCGTAATCACAATAAAAGGCGTCCCTTTTGTAAGATTACCGTAAGAGTGCCGTTTCTCTCTCTCTCTCTTTTGTGTGGAATACTATACTTTTTTTTCGCGAAATTTCACGTCTCTGCTCGCGGCTGCACTCCTTCAGCTTCGCTACGCAAAGCGAGTATTGTTGAGAAGACAACAACGTTTGACATTTAGCCGCTCGTAAGAAGAAAACCTTTCTCGAAAATTCCTTGCGGTAAAGACGGTGCATGCGCACTGAAACGTCAGCCCTTTCTTTTCGAGGAATCTCCTTTCATTCGGGGCTCCATCCCAAGTGCATACGAAATAATCGCGACGCAGGAAGCGGGCGCTTCTACAATTTCAGATTGCTTGCTTCTCCCGACATTTCCGAGTAGGATTGTTTTCCACCTCGCGGGAATTTCTTGGCGCGTTTGAAACGAACGGACAAGCGCAGAGGTCTTTAAAGGCCAACTCCGGCGATTTTTCGAAATCGATGGATCTCAGTGAAATTCGCTGGGTACGTTCCTTTGCACGTTTCCGTCATTTATGCCAAATTACAGGCTTGAGACATGCGCAGATTGTTTACAAATGAATTTTAAAGATTGTCTGCAAACGCCCTCCTGGCTTCCCACAATTATTGGCAACATTGCGTCTGTGACATCGGTGTTGGCAAGGCGGCGGAAGTGACGCAGCCGAGGGCACCGCTAACTTCGGCGTTTAGGCCGCTACAGCGAGCGTCTGCTGTGCACAAGGCGACAGACAGCGTTGGTTTGGCCGTCGCTTCGCTGGTCATCCCGGCTGTCACAGTTTTCATACTCCGCGCCGGCGTGACCGGAATGCCTTGCACGACTTCCGGTTCGTTCGTAACAACGTCTACGTCATACGTAGACAGTACACTCGGTTGGGTTTCGGTTTCGGTGTTGTGCTTTTTTGCTTATTTAAAATTATTCTCCAATTTGTCGAGTATTTCTGCTATCGGACCCGTAACAGGAGCGTCTCAGGAACATAAAAGCACCATTACTTTGACATGGCCAAAAAATCGCCGGAGTTGGCCTTTAAACATTAAAATCATGCATATTGTTGTGGCGTCAACCGAATGAATGAATGAATGAATGAATGAATGAATGAATGAATGAATGAATGAATGAATGAATGAATGAATGAATGAATGAATGAATGAATGAATGAATGAATGAATGACATTGGCATTCAGTCTCCTAAGAGAAACGAGCAAAACAGGGGATCTACTATAGACCTTCAATAGCTGTATAATGAAAAGACAATGAGAAAAAGGGCGAAGTCTAATGCATGCAGGGTGATCACATAGATTACCGCGAATGGAGTCTGTACAAATAATATTTTCTGCACTTGCATATAACATGACTATCAGATATGTTCATTAAAGGCTCGTTCACACCTGCGACTAGCGCCGGTCGCGCGACGAAGTTGGTCGCAGAGGTCAATATTAACACCATGTTGATGGGATGATTGGCTCTAACCTATCCTACCTTCCCTTGTTTTTCATATATCAATTTAAAAAAGTGGCGTACGTTGCCGTAGCTTTTATTTTCTTTTTTTTAGACCGCTGCAATTATTCGCATTCGATATCTCGTACCAACCAGCCCTGTCGGGGCGCGTTTTCCAAACCTCGTCTCCGTGGAGACAGACCAAAGCAAATTAATCAAAGTGCTAGCCCGACAACGTCGCGCCAACGTTTCACAAATACCGTTATGCAGATCAACCGTTGTTCTTCTCGTTGCGGTTCTGCATACAGGGCATGTAGATGCTCCGGCCTTGTAATTTCTTAACGCGCGATAATAAGCCGAAATTACCGGAATCTACGACTGACCGCGTTCTCTCCCCCGAGAGCTTTTCACGTGAAGTAAAAAAAAAGAATTTTAATCATGCAAATGCACTTGTCGCACGTCTGTCTGTCTCATTGCGACAGCGAGTCCTTGACCTTCTAAAAAAGACCGAATGAAAAACTGGGCCACCGGCGAGCTTCGTTGTGTAGGGTAGGTGATTCTTTGGTTGCGGTGACAGAGACAAACCACGTCACAAATTTATCCGATGAAGATGAAGCCTTCCTGGAAACTCACATCAGTGAAATTTTCACGTGCGATAGCTCAGCTGGCTTCCCTTCATTAGAACCAATGAAATTAACAGTAGTTTTCTATTGGTATACTAGACAAACTGCGAAATGACAAATAAAGGCGGTCGTTCGACAGATCGAACAATGAGCTTGCCTCCATTAACAGCGGCTCAAAGAAAAGAACGCAAATGATTACGTCGAAACATCAGTACCAAAATAATTAAGATAATAATACAAATAATGCTCAAGAAGTTCTACGTAATTACTCCATCGCGTAGCGTCCTCGAATTTTAAGCGTAACTTGATTAAGCGAGATAACCAGCGATATTAAGGTAGCAATATACTAAATATATGCGGCGGTATTCACATAAACGTTACTACGTTAGAAATGCTTGAATGAACTGATGCCTGCCAAGACTCATATCAGGCCTATTATTTGCGATGGCAGCAGTTCATTTTCAATAGGTTCTTTCTGTCTTTTTTTGTAACATCTCTCTTCTTTCATCTTTTATCCCCCTTACCCCTTCCCCCAGCACAAGATAGTCAGCCGGCCTGAGAACTGGCTAACCTCCCTGTCTTTCCGCTTGTTCCTTCCTTCCTTCCTTCCTCCTTCCTTTTTGCAAGAAGCAAGAGAGAGTAAAGGATACTTAGTTTAAATCAGTCTCAGCGTATCAGGAGAGCGTATCAGGAGAGTAAAAGCGTATCAAGAGAGTGGCACTTCAGTCTGTCGCCTTCAAGTGCTTTAGAGGCGCTCGTACGACGTTGCATCCATTACTCTCGTCACGTGTGTTGTAGCAAGCTGCACAAAGTTCAGTTAGCCTCCAGAAGCAATTGTTGTCGGGCTACTTTTGTCTCACATAGGGAAGAAATTATAGCGATGATTGAAACAACTACAGAAAAAGAAACAAAATACGAGGCATATCGCTTCTTCTAATTAACATCCTGACTTTCCTGTAACGTTATTTCTCTCTCAAAAGGGCTTGTTGCTGAGCTGGTTGGTTCATTACTGGAGAAATGGTTGGTTCATTAGCCAGTTGGTTCGTTAGCTATGGTTCATTAGAATCATTACTTAGATCATGACTCTACTCTCTCTCTCTCTCTCTCTCTCTCTCTCTCTCTCTCTCTCTCTCTCTCTCTCTCTCTCTCTCTCTCTCTCTCTCTCTCGCTTTTCTCTTTTTCGCTCGCTCGCTCTCGATGAAACAAAAATTGCCCTGCTACGAAATCTGCTATTTCGAGCATTTCATAAAGATAATTTTGTCCCGTCGTACGAGAAACAAATCTTTCATGTCTGCTGTATTCCCTCCTTTCTCATATCTTGAGAAAAAAATTGCATTCCTGGTATATTTCTTAAACGATGCATCATTAAATGAAAACATCGAATTCTCCTCTTTCCGGCGTTTTCACGCTACCCAATGTGTGTGCGTTGAATCGGGGTCACTCCTCTCTCTACATTGAGGGGTGCACCTATGGTTGCCGTGCTTTCAGAGCACAACTGTCGTTTTTGTTGTTAATGATGAGGACGATGTTGGTGATGACACGTCCGCAGTCTTCGTTTTAATCTCGCAAAACGTCCCGGAAGGTCATCGTTTTGTTTTTACGCTTCCAGCTGCTCTATAAATTCGCTTGCGCCGTTGATTGTACACGTCTTCCAAAAGCACTCAGAAACTCTGTATAGTCTCATACCTCAACGCCCGCCCATCGTAATTGATCTCCCGATGAGCAGCGTCGCCGCGGTATTTTATTTTTTCTAATCGCTGCACCGGGATTGTGTCGCCGCATTTGCGTCGATCGACAAATTGCATTCGTCTTTTATCCTTTCGTTTCTGGCGTGTACGTCTGTATGTGTGCGTTTCCCACTCACCAAGTCTTAGACGCCTCTTTTCGTTTATATTCTTTTTTTAACTATTGGCTGCTGTTGTCGCGACAGGTGCAAACACAGG